>NC_081352.1:58110356-58152586 GCF_029784015.1 Lycium ferocissimum
TATACGATAATGGATTGTTATGGTTTATTTAATCTTTGTTGTTCATTCATAATTGTTGATTGCATCCATTAAAGCCATAAACTTTGCTTAACTTGAGAAAGTGAGTAGGGTTTGGTAGGAATAAATAACAAGAATTCAAGTCGTTAACCCTTGTTTAATAAATTCACTTAGGAATAAGAAGAATTTACTTGGCATGAATTAACCGTTCTTCATATACACTCTTTTATATTTGGGAAAATCATAAAGAAAAATAATCTTTAACTGTTGGGAAACATTAGGGATTCAAGTAGAGGTTAAGTGCATTCTAATAATGATCCATTAGAAGTATATTATGATCAATCACCATAGCATACACTTTATCTAAAGGGGGACACAACCTTGGTTTCTTTTACCATAAATTACAATATGAAGCAATTAGTAATAAACAACCAAACTTCTACAAACTCAACGGAATACTCACTTAGACATTAACGAAGTACTCTACGACTTTAGTAACCTTTTCACACCATATTCCATGTGGGATTCGACCCTAACCTAGTTGGGTTACTATATTTGACATTGTCCCTTTTACATCATTTAATAGGTGTAATTTGAGCGTATCAATACCTGCTGGGTACACATATAATCATTCATACTCACGATACACTTCCTACACTTTTTTGTGTAGACCTTGATCTGGTATTATAGTGGAGTCCGTGAGTGCATCTAGTAGTAGTGATTTGGAGATTTCAAGGTGAGCTGCTTGGCTGATCGGCAACACTAGACTCCCTCTATCTTTATCATTTTGTCTTTTCTTTTCTCAAACAGTGTATTAGATATTCAGAATTGTATTTATTGCTATTAGTCGCTCTTGTACTCGCAGGTTCTATTTATATTTTTAACACTTTTGGTTATTTGAGACGCCTTTTATGACTTATAATTTTCTTTCATGCTTATCTCATGATTGTAAATAATGGAAATCGGTAAAACTGAAATAGTTTGCCTACCGGGTGAAGTGTAGGTGCCATCACGACTTAAGGTAATTTTGGGTCTTGACACGGCGGTATTAGAGCTCGAAGTTCACCGGTCATATGAGTCAAGAGAAACGCCAAGTAGAGTCTTGAGGATCGGTACAGAGAGATCTGGTCTTTTCTTCTAGAAGCAATGGGACACTTAAGAAAATTTTATTCTGACACTTAAGAAAATTTTATTCTTACATTTCTTATCGTGTGTACTTGATTCATTTTGGATTCTAAATATCTTAGTTTTACTCTCTCACTGATGGTGTGGACACGTACATCCACGATAGGAGAGCAGGAGACTGCACCCACTTCTAAAGCCACTATGCGTGGTAGAGGCAACGGTAGAGGTAAGGTTGGAGCTCACGTCAGCATCACCTACTAAAAGCTGAGGCCAAGCACAAGCAGTTACTTAGGGTCATACTAGATCTGTATAATTTGAGCCAGAGGTTGGTCAAGAGGATCAGCTAATTTCAGCATTTTAGGTTCAGTCAACCAGGTACCAGCAGGATTCATAGCTCCTCTTGTGCTTTAGGATACTTTAGTTTGGATATTGGATTTTTAAGATACCATGGCACAAGCTGGTATCTTACCTATCTCACTGGATGGTTCCTAGATTGGGGTGAGAATTTAGACCTCCGATCAGTAGGTTGCTCCACGCTATAAGACTCCAGGAGTTCAGCCAGCTACCACTACAGTTACCCCACTTTTGGTGTGCCACTACCCGACATTGATCCACACCTAATGAAGAGGTTCAAGTGGTTTAAGATGATGGATCCCACACAGTTTAATAGGGATCCCACAGCGGATGCTTATGAGTTTCTTGTTAGTTAGAGGTTTTACAATTTGGGCCTGGTGGACTTCAATTGAGTTGATTTCATAGCTTTTAATTTGGTTGGACCAGCTAGGCAGTTGTGTAGACCCTTTGCTGAGGGTAGACTATCTGGGTCACCTTCTCTCACTTGGAAATAATTTTGAAGAAGTTCCTTCCACCCAGTGTGAAGGAGGAGACGAGGAACTGATTTGAGACCTTGAGACATCGTATGTCAGTCACCAAGTACGAGATGAGATTCCTTGAGGTGTCTCGACATGCTATCGCGATACTTCTCACTAATGTTGAAAGGGTGAGGAAGTTCAGCAGAGGGCTTCATTATTCCATCCATCTAGTTTTGGTTTGTGTGGCAATGGCATGGTTTTCTCTCTTATCTGTGGTAGATAATTCCTCACCGTATTGATGACGTGAAGCAGACTCGGGTAGTTGCAGTGGTGCATCGTCTGGAGGTAGGGGTTATCAAGACAAAGGTTATCATCAGCCCAGTAGACTCGTACACTTAGCATAGCAGACTTCTCAAGGTGGTCAATATGGACACAATTTTTACAGTTTGTGACAGGCCTTCCATGACTTTTCTTCTAGGCCTTCTGATGGTGGTAGTCATTTAGGTTATTCTACTCCTTCTCAGCGATACCAACAACCACTCTCACTTAGAGGGTGTTTTGAGTGCGGCACCCTAGCGCATTTCTTGAAGGACTTCCCCAGACATCGAAATAGTGTTTCACAGTAGGTAGTTAGGCCATGCTTCAGGCTTCCATGTCCAGGACAACAACACAGCTAGCTAGAGGCGATACACAGGTAGGTAGAGCCATAAAGGTGGTAGCCGAGGTGGTACTTCAACCGACAGAGGAGGCTCACATGGAGATGCTCAGGCCAGGGCAGTTGGACTCATTGCTATGCATTTCCAACTAGACCTAATCAGGCAGAGGTTTCAAATGCAGTTAATACAGGTATTGTTCTGGTTTTCTACCAAGCGGCTACATAATTATTCGATCCAGGCCCCACTTATTCTTATGTGTTTGCTTAATTTGCTTCAAGCCCGGATAAGATTTATGATTCACTTGCTTTACCTATCATGTTTCTACACCTGTCGTGAATTCTGTGGTAGTGGATCGGGTATATTGATCTTGTGTGATAGTAGACAACTTTAGGGGGCTATCTCTGTATTAAGGCTATTTAAAATTATCTTTTCTTTTTCGTTATCCTTGATTAGCGTTTATAGTAGGAATATCAAGGAGTTTACCTAATTCATAGTCAGATTCTAGTTATTTAGGTTAGACTGTGTATATCACACCTTTTGGGGTGCATCTCTTTCCCGAGCCCTGCTACTGCGGGATGCTTTGTGCATTGGATGCCCCTTTTTTTAATCAATATTTTGTTGATTGCATCCGTTCTTATCAGATAGGGACAAGTGTTTAGGTAAGGAACATTGATTAAGAAGAGTAGACAGAATAATGAGCAAATTGAATTCAAATGCTACTAAGGATAATCAATGGTGATAGAGATAGTCCAATTGCGTCTTCGATAAAATCACGAATTAATACAGATGTCTAAGACACGTTGAGTGGGGGACCTCTGTAAATTTGAATCAGCGAGGTCTATCATGTCAGCCTGCTAGTCTTTTGTAGGTACTATATATTATGCAAGATCATGGAAAAATACAAGCAAAAGAAACAAGGCAGTCGTAGTTTTTTGTTTTGTTTTGGTTTTTTTTTTTTTTGAAGAAAAAGATCTACACATAATTGGGAATACATTTATTCGTATTTAACACATTTATCATAGGTCTTATACTTTTTAGGGGCATTTTATTTATAATCAGTAGAAATTATAAAAAACTTCTAATGGTTTTATTTCTCTAGTTGTTTTATTTTGTACTGTAGGATTTGGTTTGATATGAGATAACGATTTGTTTGGATGGTTGTTATATATATTGTATTATGTTGGTTTAAATACAATATTTGTTTTGATTGTTACTTAAATTTTATTTAATTGTATCATATCATTAAATCCATCGTTATGTAATGACGAAAAGTTCCATTTTATGTAATGACCGATTTGATGTGATCGCTTCGTTACCTTTTTTTTTTTTTTTTTTTCTCATTTTGTCTTTGCTTATATCTATAATTCTATTTTATTCTTTTGTCCTATAATAATAGCTCTACCCCGTACCCTATTATTTCACAGATTTATCTTGAAACTATTGATGTGTGGTATTATGTAACAAAGGCAAACGATATAATTTATCCAATACAATACGATGTGTACGATACATTATAAAATGATAGGTAACAACCATCCAAACAACAGTAATGATTCATATAATCTGGCTATTCCAACGGTAATAGTAATAGTAGTTCTTATTTACTTTTATTTTTTGGTGAATTGCTTAAATTGACAGGTCAGGTACACGTACCCTAAAAGAAGCAAGCCTCATCCCTTGAGAGCAATTCTGGTTTGCTTTTTATCACAAGAAGTCTGCTACCTCTCTTCCTCTTTTTCTATTTGATTATAACAAAGAAGAAGAGTGAATAATCATGGAGCCTAAATCAAACGATGGCTCCTCAAATATAAGAGTGCGGCTGCTAGAGGAAGATAGTATTCAACAGTCTGTTTATGGACCAACATCTTTTGCAAGAACTTGTTTCAATGGACTCAATGCTTTGTCAGGTTCTCTTTACTATACAAGTCATCTCCTAGCTTGATTTCTTATTTTATTTCGGGTTATTCAAACTAAAAAGAAAGGTTGAACAAATCTATTGAATAGACATAGACATCTGCTTTATGGTCCTTTCGAACCAGTCAAAACCTAAAGCAAGGACTATTAAGTCATTTTTGACAATCACTCCTTAGGGAAATCAAACTTTTCTTTTTCTTCTTTCTAATAGCTGCGCTTTGGTGCCTTATCTTTTACTTGTTCTTACCTTCTTTTTTTTTTTTTTTTTTTTTTTTTTTTTTTGGGCTAACTAGCGGATCTCATTACCAAGTGAATAATTATAGCGCAAAGAAACAAAATATGACATGAGGTTGGACATCAGCCCCCCTATAGATATTTGCTAGTTTAGGCTTCATTGACCCTCCACACCCCCGCCCCCAAACCCCCCCACCCCCTCCCATAGGAAATTTCCAGTACAATGAGCTTAATAATAATGTTGGAGCTCGTTTGTTTACTTCTAAACAAATGAGTTTCAAACTTCTAATTTTTTTTAATTACAAAACAGCACCAAATAAACAAGAGTTTACAAGAGTAATTTTTTTCTTTTCATAATGTTAATTCTGGATTTGTTTTCTCAACCAAAACGGCTCTATCCCTTTTCGGTCTTTTTAAATTCGTGGTTGTCTTCTTGATGTTTCTTTCCCTTATTAAGAAGAACGAGGTGAGTATGGCCCATGCTGGCTATTGTGAATGTTGGAACCGTTATTTTTTATTTAGCTTCTATTTTGGTATGAAGTTGCATATAATAAAAAAGGATTGCCTCTAAAAATATAGACAGCAAAAGGAAGGAGGAAGCAAAATGAGAATTAGTATATGATTAGCAAATTGATATCTCAAACACTATGTTTTTTCAATTTATTAGATAGAAAAATATTTATATTACATCGATCCAAGTGAAGTTAAATTTTTTAAAACAGAGATTGAAACAGAGAATGTAAAAGTGTTTTCTCAAGGTCATGATCTCTATTTGACCCTTAAAATCATAGAAAATTCAAGCCGCAAGAACCATTAACTTTTTAGAAATTAACAGGATGTAACGATAACATACCAAAGATATTTTGTCCTAGATCCTATATTCCTCCAGAAGAAAACTAATGATGGGTCCAATTAAAAGAGAATGAACAAATTAGAAAAGAACAGAAGATGACAGAAATATCGTTTTATAGGTCCGTTGTCGCTATTGGAATAATAACCACGTGATTATCCTCCGATACACAGCTTATAAGCAAAAGACGGAAACTGCCCTCAACTTAATTTTAAATGACCAAAAACAAACATGTTGAAACCAATGCTTATTATATAGAGAAAAATAAAATCTTTCACAATGTGTAGCCAAAAAGTCAACTTTTAATTAATAAAAAATAATATTCCAATTTCAAGTTTATTCTTCTAATTTTTGAAATTCAATGTTGAAAATTATTATTTTTACAGCCAATTTCTTCATATATTTATTTTTCATTAACAATAAAATCAACCTATCTAATCTTTCTTGAGATATTATGAATCTTATATAAAATTTTATAAATTTTAGTTTTGAAAAACTTTTCTTAGTTAACAATTGTTATTTCAATAGTTAAAATTATTTGATAAGTAAATATAGGCACTTAAAATATCATAAATAATTAAAATATCATAAATAATAAGTTATTTAAATTATGTACTCCCTCTGTCCCATGTTATGTGACATTATTTTCTTTTTCAGTCAGTTCCGAAAAAGAATGATACTTTTTATGTTTCATAATAATTTAACTTTAATATATCCATTTTATCAATAAGATAATTTTCGAATACATAATATCTATAATTTTAGATCACAAGTTTTAAAGTAATTTATTTCTTCAATCTTGTGCCAGTCAAACACACAATTGGGATGAAGTATTATTCGCACTTATACGATATAAAATAATCTTTGGGACCTAAAGTAATGTAAAATTGCTTAGAGATAGAGCCTCCTGTACACACCTTTTTTATTTGGGTAATTACGTTTTCGGCTGTCCAAGCGATATTGGAACAATTTGTTATATCTATTTTTGGTACAAAAGAAAATTCTATTAATTCCAAAAATGATACTGCAGCCAAAACAAGATGCTCTGTGCCTTTTTGTTTGTTTGTTGTTTGGTTTATTGCAGGACACATGTACATGATTTGACAATTACTAGAGGTAAATTTATATTTTCGAGATAAACAATTACTCCTTCCTTTTTAATTTATGTGATATAGTTTGATTAGGCACGAAATTTAAAAAATAAAGGAAGACTTTTGACTCTTGCGGTCTAAAATAAGCCAAAAATATTTATGTAGTTATAAATCACCTTGTTAAGCGTAAAAGGTAAAGTTTAAAGTTAATTTATTGTCAAATAAAGAAATGTATCATTTTTTTTAAACAGAATAAAAAGGAAAGTGTATCACATAAATTGAAACATAGGGATTATAGGCTGATAGAGACATGTCTTGGTAGTATATTACTATTATTGTTTCTTTTTCCTTAAGAGTTGGCACACTTTCAGTACCTTATGCATCAACCGGAGGTTTTGGCTGAATAGTACTGCACTCCACATTTACTAAGAAAATTATTTAATAACAGTATTTATAAGGGGTATTTGATTAAAAGTTATCCCCATTCATTCCTAATGTACGTAAATTGGACCCAAAGAATGCTTATTATTTTTGTCAAAATATGATTTGGATAATTTTAAAATTAAATAAAACTTACATTAGTTCAAATTATTAAATTAATTTTACATGTTTAAAATGAAACTAAGTACAAATTTGATTTTCTGTTTAAACGAAGAACTCCTATTTTAAAATTTGGTACGAATACTAATGACTATATGTCTTTCTGGAGTAATTATATTAATTCTCTAAATTAACAAATATCTCGGGCTAAATTGTTTTACTAAAGTGACAAATAGAAAGGACCGAGGGAGTAATTGTTAGTTCCTTTTATCTTTTCAGGAGTTGGCATACTTTCAGTACCTTACGCATTAGCATCAGGAGGATGGTTAAGTTTGATATTTCTCTTTATTATTGCCATCTCGACTTATTACACTGGCTTATTAATTAAAAGATGCATGGACATCGATCCAACCATCAGAAGTTACCCCGACATAGGGGAACGCGCGTTTGGATTTTTCGGACGAATGCTTGTCTCCACGACAATGAACGTGGAACTTTACATGGTCGTAACAGGTTTCTTGATTTTAGAGGGCGATAATTTACAAAACTTATTCGGAGACATAGAAGTTCAAATATTTGGGCTTACAATTGGTGGAAAACAAAGTTTTGTGATTCTCATAACCCTCATTATCTTGCCCACTGTTTGGCTGAACAATATGAGGATGCTTTCTTATATATCTGCCAGTGGAGTAATGGCATCTATTGTACTACTTGGATCTATCTTGTGGGCTGCTGTATTTGATGGGATTGGATTTCAACCAAATGAAACACAGTTTCTAAACTGGAAAGGGATGCCAACTGCTATTAGCCTCTATGCCTTCTGTTATTGTGCTCATCCAGTTTTCCCAACCTTATATACTTCCATGATAAATCCAAAAAAGTTCTCCAAGGTAAGAATATCAATGGCCCTATTACTTCTGCATATCTTATTACATCTGATTTAGCCTATATAAACTGACATTATTAAAAAAACTAGAATCTTTTTAAAGCTACTCCCTCCGTCCCAAAAAGATTGTCCTCTTTTGACTTGACACAAATTTAAGAAATAAAGGAAGACTTTTGAAATGTGTAGTCCAAAACAAGCCTGAGATATTTGTGTAGGTGTAAATCATCTCATAAAGTTAAATTATTTCTAAATATAAAAAGAGGACAATCTTTTTGAGACAGGCTAAAAAGGAAAGGAGGACAATCTTTTTGGGACAGAGGGAGTATTAGTTTAATTGACATGTTTTAGCATGCTGTTGTTTTACTTTTTAAAGGGAGTATACTTTCGTACACTAACTGTACAAAAGTATACGTACCATCATGTAATTTGACATGTTGTAGCAGGTTGTCTGATTTATTTTTCATGTTGCTAATTTCACTAACTATAGAAAGTAATATGTAATTATCTTTTAGGTGATTTGATAGTCTAAAAAAGTATAAATAGAAATTGAATAACTAGTTCTACTTATTATCGAAAGAGTTTATGCTTCTGCCATAGTTGATCTAAAATATATTTACACAATTAGGTGATGGTGTATCGAACTTTTACTTTGTTCTTTTCTCTGTTAGACTGAAGAATAATTTTGTTGATAAATCTAATCTTTCTTGCAGGTCATGTTTGTTTGCTTTCTACTTTGCACCATCAGCTATGCATCAATGGCTATTGTGGGATATCTCATGTTTGGTCCAAATGTACTTTCCCAAATAACCTTAAACCTCCCCACCAATAAACTCAGCACAAAAGTTGCAATTTACACCACACTAGTCAACCCAATTGCAAAGTATAGCTTGATGATAAAACCAGTGGCGAATACTATTGAAAATCAACTTCCTATTCATTACAACAAAAGGGTCTACAACCTACTTATTAGAACAACTTTAGTACTTAGTACTGTCATCGTAGCATTAACTATCCCCTTTTTTGGATATCTCATGTCACTTGTTGGAGCATTTTTGAGCATTACGGCTTCCATAGTACTCCCATGCTTGTGCTTCTTAAAGATTTCTGGGATTTATTATACAGTGGGATTTGAGCAAGTAGTTATAGAGGGGATTGTGATAATGGGCATAGCCATTATGGTTGTAGGTACTTATACTTCTGTGTTAGAAATTATCAGTCATTTGTAAGTGAACATTTTACATATTTACTTTTCTTAGTACGAGTTTTGTACAATTGCGGTTCTCATGTACTTGATTTTTCATTCTGTAATATCGGATTACTTAAAGATTAATTAGTGCATGTAATTGTGTAAGTCTTTGACTAGGGAAGGAGGACACTAGCTTTTTTTATTAGGTGTAGGGGACCCTTTTATTATTAGCACTAAGTATTTAGAAATGGTCTGACCTTCAAAATCAGCCCTCAAGTCTTAAAAATTACATTTTGTTCCAACGTTATAAAAATTAAATACAATAATAACGATAATAAACGATTTTCCCCCATCATCTCTGCCAATATTTTCCCTTTTCCCCCCATCGATCCTCAAGCTCTCCCTTATCAATCGCTTATCCTCTCTTTCGATCTTAACCCTAATAGCTTTCCTTGTCTTTTTCTGCTCTCTCTCTCTCTCACAGTTGCAATTGTTGAAGCTGCCATTATTAAACCTTTGAAGTTTTTGAAAACAACTTCAGATTTGGATGGTGATTTTTGGGTTTTTTGGCATGAACATTATACGCTTGAGCTCTATTTGGTGATATTTTGATATGTAAACTTTAATTCTTGTTTTACAGGCAATTTAATTTCTGGTAATCTACGTCTTGGGTCTATGATATTATTATAGACCACATTAAATTTATGGAGTGTAAAATGATAGCAACTGCTGATTTTGATGGTCACTAGGTTCGTAGTAAAAACGGCTAGAAGTCGACTTCTCCACAAACCATCCAACTTGTTGAATTGGATAATCATTACACCTACAAAGATTTGGTGAGAAACGTGATTCTTCCTGGTAATGTGAACTCTGAGTTGTACGACGTGACCATTAGCTACATAATTGGTAGTGATGCTCCAAAGAAAAACATAGCTCCGACCTACATCACGAGTGATTGGTAAGTCCGTCCATACCTTATGAATTTTGATAAGAAAGGTTCCAGGCCTATGTTATATGTAAGTTAAACGAGAGCTCTGTCGGCAGTCAAAATTCACCAGGGGCAGCCTCACCAATTATCGATGAACATTCCAATGGACATGGAGATATTGAGGAATGTCCAATAGACATTGATTGTCCTGATGTTCATGGAGATGATTTGGAGAATCCTGTTGTAGCTGAGTCCTCCAGCAGCCTTAGCTTTGTTGATGGAATAGGGTTTTAAGAGTAGCAATACTTTCAGGGACAAGAAGACGCTAGCTATTGCACTTGAGCTAGCTTCCATTTAGGAACACTTCAATTTCAAAACCTTGAAGGACAAAAGAAAAGAATATATGGTTGCATGTGTTGATGACACTTGCAAGTGATGACTGTGGGCCAATAAGTACAATGGTTGTCTATATTTATGATAAGCTTGTACAATAACTTGCACACATGCAGCATACAACACGTTAGCAATCATCAAAAGGCAACAACTCAGGTAATAGCGTGGCATGTGATGAATAAATATGTTGAAGGTAAAGGGCCCTCTCCCAGAAAAATCCAGAAGGATATTTATGAATATTTGGGCTGTAAATTAGCAACTAGAAGTCCTAGTGTGAAGGTGTAGTCGCTAATGAAATGATAATGGGGTTTGCAACTGAAGGGTATTTAGTTCCTTATAGGTTTATGGTGCAAAGGACAAACTCCGGAAGCAAGACAGACTTATGACCCAATGAGGAGGGGACGTTCTTATATTTCTTCTTGGCTTTTGACGCTTGAATAAGCAGATTTAAGTACATGAGATAAGTGATAGCAGTAGATGGCGCACACTTAAACAACAAGTAGTGTGTGTGTTTTGTTGACTGTTGTGGCACAAGATGTGGAGAACTATGTTTTCCAGTAGCCTGCTATGCAGTTGACTCAGAGTGCGATGCCTCTTGAAATTACTTTTTCCAACATTTCCTTTAGATTGTGCCTAACACCGTGGGTTTATGTATAACATTTGATCCTCACCACAACATTGTAAAGGCATTACAAGAGGTTTACACTAATGCTCTACACGGTGTTTGCACAATGCATCATATTAGAAGAATGTGTGGGAGGTTCCATAATAGATCCTTCGAAAAATTCTTTTAGAACGCAGCAAAAACGATTGTGTGAAAGAGTTCGCTGATCAATTTGGTCAAATTGAGTACGTAGCACTGTATCAGCTTGCTTAGGGATGAAGATGAGTTTCATACATGGAGCAGGGTATATTTCCTGGGGAATGAATTTGAAGTATTGACGTCAAACATTGCTGAATTGTTTAACGCAATGTTTAACGTAGAGAGAGAATACCTATTGATTACCCTTTTCAACACCGTTAATACGAGGTTTGCTACCAAATTTGATGAAAGGCATACGTTATAAAGAATGCAAACACCCGCTTCATGCCTTGTACTGAAAGAAAGATAAGGAAGAGAGTGGATGAGAGCAGCAGGATATTGGCAATTGGGTAACCCAAAACGAGTACACCATGTGTGAATATGGCAACCATGCAACTGTCAACCTGTCGACTGTGTCATGTTCTAGTAGAGTTTTCGATGTTGACAAGATCATGTACCCACATTCCATGATAGGTCTGAGTAAGAAGCATCCAGATGAATTTGGAGACAATATTTATAACCACTCTTCCGAATATTACACCACATATGCATACTACAAAGCATATGAAGGTGATATTGTTAGTGGATGATTCCTCCAGAGTAGTAGGGCGCACAAATTCCCCTACCAAAATACGTTTCTAAAAGGGGTCGGAAGAGTACTAAGCGGAAGAAGGGTGTCTAGGAGGGACCTAGACAAGCCAAGAGACGAAATAAACAACGTCGATGAATTTTCCAAGTCAATAATAATATATTTTACGTCTATATTTCCGTTTAATGTTTAAGTTGTGGTTTCCTGTCCATTATAATATTTATCATGTCTATACTTAGTTCTTAATTGACGCAAAAAAGTTTAACCAAATATGCACATTGATTTGAACATGTACTACATATGTTTTAATTTAATTAATACTCATGAAATGACACTTAACAAAAAAGCAACTACAAAACTAATAGTTCAAATTGTCCTCAACCAAAAACAATAACTAATGAACCCATAAAAACTAATCAAATTCATCCCAATTCTCAGCAGTTGCCTCATCTTGAACCTCAACAGGATCAACGGCCATAGGAGCATTGTCATGATCAGCATTTAGAGAGGCATGAGTGCCATCACCTTGTGGCTTTATGGATTTTTTAAACTCAGAAATTGATTTCTCAGTTGTTGTCAGTCTATCTAGAATGTCATTCGGCACCCGATCACACTCCATGCAAAATTCACTACCTCTACTTCAACTGTCCCCATATGCTCTTCCACCTATAGGATGTGATCCAATATCTTCAGAAGTCACAAGTCACTGCTCTACTTCTCTGGCGAGACGTCGTGGCGGGCCTCTCCTAACCTATTGATCTATGTCGCATCTGTAATCCTCTCCCTTTTTAATGCATCTATCTCCTCATTCACCTCCTCATCGTCATAAGGTACAAGAATTCTTTTATTGTCCTTCTCCATCTCACTAACAGTTGAGTAAAAAAAAAAAAAGGCGCACCCTCTTAATTTTGACAAAAAACAAATGCCAACAAGATCATTCCATCTAATAAGTAGTTTAAAATGTACTAATATTTAAATTCTAATAGACTTCAGTTCAAGTTGTTACCTCTTCTCTAGGTATTTTCTTTTTGAATGGATCAGGTTCATCTTGGCGGGAAATTCGTTATCTCATCATCCTTGGAGTTTGAAGCAGAACATCCCATGATTTGGTACATGCCAGTAATGGATGCAACACCCAGTACCATCAACTGAAGTTTATTTAACTTTAATATAGAAATTCTCTCCTTTTTCTAGGACGTTATTTAACTAATCTTCACTAGGGAAGGTTGATGTGCCATGAATCTATGGCACATTTGTTACCAAATGCATAGCATTTTCATGTCCTTAATTCTTGTTTAGTGTGTGCATCTTAGTTATTTCACTTTTTGTAGGATTTTTGTATTGGGGCACCAGATATTGGGAAAAGTAGACAAAAGTGCTGAAAACTAAAGAAGTGTTAAAAAAATCCTCCCCGCACACCGCTAGAGCAGACAGTGGGCTACAGACGGGGACTCAAGAACGCATAAGTTAACAAAAGAACAAGAACTTGGGACCAAAAATACGACGACTAACAGCGGTCTGCATTCCAGTTCTATGGACCGCATACCTCTCTGAAATCAACTATTCAAGTCAAGTTTCAACAAAAACTATGGAGCACTAAAGACCTTCAAATAGACGCACTCGTTTCCGCCGTCCAACTTTAAGCCGCACTTCTGAACAGAAAGTCAGATCTGAAAATAGAATACCCAGTTTGTGAACCCTAGGTCCATTATGCGGACCACAGACCTGGACCGTGGTCCTTCTGTGGTCGCAGAGTGGGACGCGATGGCATTTTTGTAATAGTTTGTTCATCGATTTTGGGACACTATAAATGTATTCTCTACGGTTTGATATAAAGGGGGAAGTTAAAAAATGTTCTTTTAGTTGCTTGTGTTATGTCCAGATTTTTTTCTTTTGACCTTCAGATATTTACAAGTATAGAAGTTGAAGAATCTTCTCTTTTTTAATACAATCATCGTAAGAGTCCATGACCTTATTTATTTTATCTTGTCTTTAATTTATTATGAGTATCTAAATTTAAAGTTGGGGTTGTGGGTTTTAATAGGGTATTTGTGTATGGGTCAAGTCTTAAAATGTGAAGATGGTGTAGTGGGTGTGGGTATTTAACTACACCTCATTATTATTGTTAGGTGGTGGTTGCAAATACCCCTTTTATCTCTATTGTCTCTAATTAAACTTGAAAAAGGAAAATAGAGTCTAGAAAAGGGACAAATTAATTAGGACTTGAGTCTTTAAACCTCATTTAATAAATCCCAACTAGAAATAGAAGATATTTAACTAAGGGTATTAGTGGGTAATTAAAATTCAACACTTTAGGCTTGAAAAAACCTATTTGTGAAATCAAGTGGGTGTATTAAGAAATCCCCACTTGTAAATGAGTCTCCCATACCCACGTCACACATCCCTACACCTACTTTAGTTAACTAACCCATTGCAAGACCCATTGAATAACTCCACAATCCTACCTCTTTAATCAAATACTTTTCAACTTAATCAATCTACTTAATTGCTAGTAATCACAATTTTCAAATGAAATATTAAAACCGAAATCTTTGCTACCTTAGTAATAGAGACCATAGTAAAGAAATTACATAAACTAATATGGTAGGTTTCTCATCGTATCCCCTGTGGGATTCGATCCGAACCTAGTTGGGTTATATATTTGACAACGACAACTTTACGCCTATTAAAAGGTGTAATTCGGGCGACATCAAATTTTGGTGCGTTGTCGAAGAATAAGGTTTTGAAATTTCCTACTTGTAGTGTGAAAGCTTTGCTAATTCTTTGTTTCTCATATTACGTGAATTTTTTGTTTGTGTTGTTTTAGGAACCGCGGTGGAATCGGATCATGAGGGAAATATCGCGTAGTAGACTTTGCCAATGCTGTCCGCCCACCTCAAATTACGAGGAAAGCAAGTTTCCACGTCACGTCAACTATGATCCACATGTTGAACACCAAAGGCTTGTTTGGGGGATCGAGTTCAGATAATACGAACAGGCATTTAAGGAATTTCAATGAGGTTTGCTATGCTTATCGTAAATCCAATGTATCAGAAGAAGAGGTCAAGCTAACGCTATTCCCCTTTCTCTAATGGGGGAGGCAAAAATATGGTTGGACGATCTACCGGCCGAGTCCATCACTAAAGGGGTTGAGCTAGTGGAAGAATTACTCGAGAGGTTCTTCCCTCCCGCTCGAATGTTACACCTCTGAGAATTTTTTTGCATTTTTGTCAACTTCAGAATGAGGCCCTACACAAAGCATGGCTTTGATTCAAGACAAAGCTCAAACAATGCCAAAACCATGAGTTGAGTGATAATGTGTTGTTCAAAACTTTCTATCGGGTACTTGACTCGGTCAACAAGTCAATGGCAAATAATGTAGCGGTGGATGCTCTGATGGATAACTCATTTGCCAATGTGAGTGCTTGATAAATTGATCTATCAAGAATGTGATCTACGTTTGCATAGGAGTCCATAGACAACCATATTGGAATATAATAATTCGGGTCGAAATCCAACCCAAAAAATGAGCACGAACTCCGGCGACCAAATCAGAATTTTCCTTTCAAAATAATTTGCCCTCAATTCAAGGGACTTAACTTAGCCAAATAAAAAAGACTCTAACTTGACCTACAATTTCGTATTTTCCCAAGAATCCAACCTATGATAAACCTCCCCCTCCCCCTTTTCCAACATCCAACCATGAAATCAACTCTAAATAATGTAAGAAAACAATGGAGTATCATGAAATAAGGTTTAGATTCTTATCCCCAAGCAAATACGAGAAGAATGCCTTTACAATTGTCTCAATCCGACCTCCCAAACTTGTGAGAAAAAGTGACTAAATCCCGAAACAAAGCGCAAAATGCAGCAGCAGTCCCAGCATGAATCAAATGCTAGAGGATCACGAAACTCACCTTTTACAAGCCTAACATAATCCTGGCGAGATTCCACCCAAGATAGCCTATTGAATCACCCAATTTTTCCTTAAGAAGAGAGAGATATAGTGGTTTGAAGTTTTAAATGAAGTTTGAAATTGATGGACAAAATTAGGGACATAACCAGTACATTCGAAATTGTCGCACCAGAAAATCTACAACATTAATTTGTGCTAAAATTATAATAACTCTCTCATATGGTCATGAAATTCGACGGTTCCTATGAGTCCAAAATAATGATACAGACCTAGTAGTTCCGTTGAAATTCAACTTCTAGCTCGTTTGCTCAATCAGATACTATTTAAGCTCGTTAGATATTTATTTCATATTAAGAGATAAGAACCCAAACGCGATTTATCGTAATTACACCAAACATTCAGATCAGTCCTATAAATCATTCTTAAAATTTTGGAAGTCTCGAAATAATTTTCCAGTATCTAGAACTAAAAACAGACATTTGGGTCATTACACTTTTATTCTTTAAACAATGCCAAAACACCCAACTCGCTCAAAATCTGTTCGAAACTCATTGGAATTAAACCAAAAATTGAGGACATGTACAAAATCATCATATGAACCCGGTCGAACAATCAAAACACCGTTTCGAGATAGCTAAAGCACGTTTCTCCACAAAAACAACTTAAATTTCTCAAATTCGCAATTTTCACAACCAAGAGCCCAAATCATTCCCGAACCCCTCGGGATTTGTCTCAACCATCCAACTAAGTCATACATTGCGGTTCGGACCTAACGGAACTGTTGGAATGCGATTCCGGATTCGTTTACTCAAGACTCAATTGTTGATCATACTCTTCAAAACTTAAACTTTAGAAACTTCAAAAATTGATACTCTCCGATACTCATCCGATCCTCGAGAATTGTGCCTCCCATCCCCACTATTCAAAAACACCAAGATGAAGCTATGGTAATGGTCATTTCAGGGAAAAGTAAAAAAGTTCAAAGCAACCAAACAAGTTGTTACAGTTTTATGAAGAACTCATTGAGCAGGATCTCAATCCCAATAGACCAAAATCCATGGAAGGGGACATTCTTGATCTTTTGATCCAATTGAAGAAAGAGAAAGAAACACTAATTGATCTCATTTGGAGGATATAAAAGCATTTGACAGGTAAACTCTTATATCTTAAACCTACCTATACACTAATAAGCTGTGAAGGCACTAACTTCCCCAAGTTAGTAAGCCATCCATAACCCAAAATTTAAAAAAATATGATTAATCATGCGGAACTATCATACAAGTCAAATTATATTCTTGAAATATCATTAAAAGCATAGAAATACGAAATAAGTAATACAACCCCCAAAATCTGAAGTCACTAGTACAAGAACTGCTAAAGTAAGAATACAAGTCTGAAATGGTGCTCAAATGCTGTATGAAATGAAAAGATATGAAATAAAGATATCTGGTGCTACGGATTGGCATGTAGCTCACCCCGTACTCTCCGGAACAACCTCCTCAACGAGCAACCGAGTACTCACGTGAACTGTTGGTTCTAGGCATAGAATCTGCACACCAAAAAGAGTGCAGCAAGTGTAGCTTGAGTACTAAAACAATGGATACTCAGCTGCATCGTCGACCGATCCTAACGAAAACAGAGACGATGGTTGGCCTACGATTACTACCTCTACATTTAACTGCTATTAGTCCACAGTAACAATAATCACATAAGTCACAATAATCTTGAGTTATGAGCCTATGTGAAGCTTCTAGTCCCCAATTTCGTCAAACATCAAAGTGCATTTAAGGAAAATCAAACAACAAGCCAAATAAAACATACACACACAAGGAAACCAAAAAAATGTGAAGATATGCAATGACATGCAGATGCAAGGTCTTTTCCATCTCCCGATACACACATATTCAAAATTCTATGAATCGTGACCCATGGGGGATTCGTGAGGTCCATATACCAACCCGACATTCTTAGATCTCCCTGATCACATCGGGTCTCTGCCTTTTTAGGCTTCCAATCTCTGTACTCAGCCCCGCAGGCTCAAAATCACAATACTCAGCCCTGAGGCCCACATTACCTGTCATATAGCCAATTATGCACTCAATACCATCGTCACTCTATCCGAAATCATTTCCCATCGGACCTTTCACAAGTATTCTCAAATGCACATGAGGTACTATAATAATCACAAATATGACATGCAACACAATAAGCCATCAAGCTAAGAAATAAAGGCGAATCTTTAGCTCTTTTCCACTTTTAAACAAGTATTTAAGAGTGACGAGAACGTTCAATCAAAGATAAAATAGGTAATAAGCATAGACGTAATAAATAAGGGACCTTATATCCTAATCACAGACACGAATCCATCTATGCTATCATCTAATGCCCAAACCATGGCATTCGGACCATACTATACATTTGAAAATACGTAAATACCCTTATTAAGGCACCGGTATCCGATACAAGAGATCGTCACCTCACAAGTATCGAAACCCCCTTACGTTACCCCATTGTCCATCTTATTAGTCCAGTTTTAAGCAACTAAGACGCTTAAGTTAAGGTTCATAGTTTCAACATGCTTGGAATAGGAGTCCAAAATCACAGTCTCATAAACCCTCAATTTCCCCAATCCAAATCATGATTTCTAGCATGAAATCCCTTAAAAATTCATGATATAGTCGAAATATGAATATTAGGAACTTACCCAATGGATGTATCTTGCAAAATCTTCCAAATTCCTCTCAAACCGAGCTCCCATATGCAAAATATATGAATGGGAAGTCAAATCATGAAATGCGATTTTTTAAAATCTGCCCAGGTAACATTTATTCTTGGCGAACACAAGACAACCTCGCGAATGCGACCTTCAACCCGATCCAGGCCTACGCGAACGTAACCAGCCTATCACGAACGTGATGGATAAGTCGACCCGGCCCAGACCCCTTTTCCCTTAAGCGAACGTGAGCCAGCTCTAGCGAATGCGACCCGTCGGGCCCCCAACTCTCGCAAACGTGAAGAAGGAAACCAGAATTACTAAAAATCTGGTTTTCACTCTTTCACCTCGAAAACCTAAGACTCATCTGGAACCTCCTAGATGTAAACCAAATATACATCTTGGCTAGAAAATACGGTACCAACTCACTCGCGCACTTGGAATTTCCAAAAGATATTGTCTTGACCCAGTCAACACCAAATGCCTTAAAACTAGATTTCTAACCAAAAGCCCAAACTACCCCCGAGTCCCTCGAGAACCGAACCAACTACTCTACCAAGTCATAATCGACATTCTAGACCTAATGGAATCGACGAAATCTCCCACAAGACCCACTTACCCCCGATGTTGACTTTGGTCAACCATCCACTAATTAATTCCTAAAAATTCTATTTTCTCACCCAAGTCACATCTGAATGCCTTGGGAATTGCGCTACCCATCCCCACAAGTCAAATATAATCTAATGAATCTAGTGAAAGGGTCAACAGGGGTAAAACAGTCAAAAGGTCGTTACATCATCCACCACTTAAACACATGTTCGTCCTCGAACATGAAAGAGAAAGAAAATACCTGAATCGCTAAAAAGCTAGGGATATCTAATCTGTATATCTGACTAGGTTTCCCAAGTAGCCTCCTCCACTGGATGATGTCTCTACTGAACTTTTACCCAAGCAATCTCCTTGGAAGTCAACTTCCAGATCTGTCTATCTGAAATAACAATTGGCTCCTCCTCGAAAGTCAAATTCTGATCAAGCAACACCGAGTCCCACAGAATCACTTGAGAGTCGTCTGAATGATACTTCTTGAGCATACAAATATGAAACACGGGGTGAACACCCGACAAACCAGGAGGCAAAGACAACTTATAGGATGCCTCACCAATGCACTGAACAATGTCAAACAGACCAATATATCTAGGGCTAACCTTGCATTTATTCCCAAACCTCATCATACCTTTCATGGCTGAAACTTTCAACAGAACGCGTTCACCCACCATGAACTCTAAGTCACGAACCTTTCGATTCACATAACTCTTCTGTCTACTCTGAGCTGTGAGAAGTCTCTCCTTAATCAACTTGACCCTGTCCAAAGAATCTCTCAACAAGTCTGCACCCCAAGGCCTCACCTCAAATGCATCAAACCCAACAAACTGAGAACGACACCTCCTACCATACAATGCTTCGAATGATGCCATCTCAATGCTTGAATGATAACTGTTGTTATAACCAAACTCTTCCAAGGGCAAAAATTGATCCCCCACCAAAAATCAATCACGGTGCCCATAACATATCTCGCGGACACGAATAGTCCGCTAAAGGCGACCATCAGTCTGAGGGTGAAATGTTGTACTATGCTTCACTCGAGTACCCAACTCCTTCTGCGATGTAAACTGAGTGCCCCAATCCGAAATGATGGAAATGGGTACACCATGTAAACAAAATATCTCTCAAATGTAGATCCTGGCCAACTTCTATGAATTGTAGGTAGTCTGAAATTGTATGAAATGAGCCAACTTCGTCAAACGGTCCACAATGACCCAAATAGCATCAAATTTCCCCAAGTCCGTGGTAGTCCTACTACAAAGTCCATGGCAAGTGTCTCCCATATCCACTCAGGTAGAGGCATCCTCTAAGTAATTCCACCAGACTTTTGGTGCTCATACTTCACTTGTTGACTATTCAAACACTTAACCACAAATCCTACGATATCCCTCTTCATACTACACTACCAATAATGCCTATTCAAATCTCGATATATCTTTGTAGCTCCCGGATGAATAGAATACCTCAAACTGTGAGCCTCCTCTCAAATCATCCACCTGGGGGACACATATACGATCCTTGGTCCTCAAAAATCCCTCATCATCAAGAATTACCTTTCTTGCCTTTCCTTTCAACACCTTATCTCAAATTTTGCAAAACTTTCCATCATCAAACTGCTAGGCTTTGATCTGCTCCAATAAGGAAGATTGTGCCTCCACACAGGCTAGAACCTAGCCAGGTTTCGAAATATCAAGTCTAACCATGCTATTAGCCAAAGGTCGCTCCCCAACCTGTAAACATACTAAGTGATGTGCCACAGAATTACAACACATTTGATGTCACGACCCAACCCCGTTGGCCGCGACTGGTGCCCTAACTGGACACCTACACATACATACCTAACGGATACGGCGTGTCGTATAAGCGATTCGGTCCCGTTTAGGCATACATCAATTCATACAGATATAAAGTACGTCGCACGAACATACATATACATATATACATTCTTTAACTTGTACATAAGCGGGTGGGGCTATCATGATAAAGAGAATTCGCGGAGACACGTACTTACTTACCACAACCGTGACTAACCCACGACCCACAAACATGTCTACGCCTCTAACATACGTAACGGGATCGGAAGACGGGACGGGGCCGCCGTGCCGAATAAGCATATGTACCAAATGTATGACGGTGAAAGTATATACCAAAAGTATAAGCTCGGATCAAGGAGCGACCCAAACGACGAACGAGATATCCTACGGCGGCGGCGTGTCTCGAGGTGCGTCGGTACACGTGGGCATGTAACACGACCCCAGAAGAACGAGGGGGTCGGTACGGAAAATGTGTCGAGTATGTAAGCGGAAGGGTAACAAATATAATCATAATCAAGGACATGAGTACGAAATATAACGAGGGCGGAGCTATAGCCGAGAATCAAAATACAAAAGGCAATACCTCGTCGAGGACCTCGAGAAAACATAATACCAAAAGATAAGTAATGCATAACAAATCATATAATGTCGTATGAACTGTGTGTCGTGTCCGGCCCTTTGATGAGGGACTCGGTAGGTGAAATCATATATAACATCATCCTACACCATATATACATAACGTGTCCCGGCCGCTGCTAAGGGACTCGGTAATATGAAATCATGCATGTCGGACTTATATATCATGTATACATAACGTGTCCGACCTGCTGGCGGGTCTCGGTGAATAATAATCATGTGCCATCACGGCCACCATCTCCGTATCGTCGGATCATAATCACATACGGATAACGTGTCCCGGCCCGCGAGTACGAGGGACTCGGTGAACAATGCGGAAAGTCGCACGAGAACATGTCCTGGCCGGGCTCGGTGAATAGACATATCATGACACGCGACCAGTGAGTGCGAAACATATGCAGATAAGACCAGACTCAATAATCAAATCAAATAATAAATCATAACACGTACCTTTCGAACGTCGCGACGGATTATGTCCAAATAGCACTTTCGAGAGTGTTCGTTCGTAACAAACATATATCACAGGATTCAATGGAATAATCAGAATGTTCATGTTTCTCAAACAGAATGATTCAAGTGACAGATCGTTTCAAAGAAGTCGGACATCAGACGTAGTACACATGTATGTTCTCTTTGGGATGGCACGATTTTTATACCCAATTATGTTTCTAGGATCATAGCGGATATCAAAATATAATATAAATTCATCACATTTGCTGCTTGACCTACGGAGCAATAATCAAAAGATTCTTTTAAACAACGTGGGGAAATAAGACGAATAAAGCAATAGTAAGAGGTCTCGGAATGCTGTGGGCCCACCTCGGGTCAAATTGAGGGCGGCGGGCGTACGTTATGGATCATAGACTTTATAAAATCATTTATAAGCGTTTGGGACAATCCGAGGCTCATTTGGGAAGGTTTCGTACATATAAAGCATTTTGACGACAATTTGTGAAGAAACGGGTTCAATCTTCTTGAACGATTTGCATGCTATTTTCAATCTTAGATTATGAGACGCGGAAGTGCAATCAAGGCTCGCTTTCAAGCCTGTTACACTCAGAACATGCCAAAGAAAGATAGGGAAGGCTTTACATACCTTCGTTATGCCTTACGCTCGTCAATCTTGATTCCCGCTTCGCAAAAAAATGCGCAAATGGTCATCTTTACCGATTACTATTCGTGCCGTTAACATTTCAACTTTGGTTAAGTATTTGGCCTACGAAATTTCGACACCTCCCTATAAATATGACACCCCGAGATTCAACTCATTTCCAAAACAACTTGACAACAACCCAACAACAACATCAATAATCACAATAAAACACAATATAACCTATTTAGTCACCTTTCCAACTTCGCGTCTCCAACTCAATCTCAATATTTCCACATTCATTATTAATCGAGATCATTACAATACCATTCGGAAGCGTATAATAAAATTTCTCGTATATATCATAAGATATACCGAGTTATGCCAACTTTCCACCAAAGCCATAGCTTATTCAATTCTTCTAATCTTTAACATACAAGTTCATAACACATTTCCATCTTCCAAACTCATCAACATAAATCATAATTTGCACCTTAACCACTTCATTTTCATAATTTCATAAAATCATGCTAAAACGACATAAGTTCCTACATTCCATTTCAAGGCGAGCTTACATCATTTTACCTTCATTTTACATTGCAAGGATCACAACAACATAACTAACATACAAAACAACATTAACCCACTTCCATTTCATCAACCCATACCACACGACCCAAACACCACATTTTTCCAATTCAACCCAATTCATTCAACTTTCATTTCCAATATAAATTTCACAACAACCATAACTAAAATACAACATAAAGTTAGCTCAACCTTGCCTACACCACAACACACCCATACACTCCGGCCATGCACGCGCTTGCACAACCACACGGCCATGCACACACACACCACAATTTCATGATATTCATGCAATTCTACATACCATAACATATATGTAACCTTCCATAACATAGTAAAAGCATGAAATTCTTACCTTCCTTCAATGATTTCTCCTTGCCACCACAACCACTTTCTTGCCAAGATATTTATATCACTTGAAGAGCACACCTTGAGCTCACTAAGAATATATGAAAATTACAAATTTTGGACTAGGATTGAAGGGCTAGAAATTTTTTCTTTTCTTTTCTCCTCTTTTTCTCTCCTAGGCCGACGGCCTTGCTCCTCTCTTCTCTTCTTTGTTTTATTTGATTTTCTTGAAAATTCTAGAGGTAGGCATGTATATATATATATATATATGCTCCCTTAATTAATTATGCCACATGGTTGGCACATGACACTTTAATGGATATGGGCCAAGGCCATGTTGGCCGGCCACCTACATCCCTTGGGCCTCAATTTCTCTTCTTCTTTTTTTAGCTCAATTCTTCATGAATCATATTTTGCAATTCCCGAAATAAATTTCCAAAATTCCGATTTTGCCCTTAGGCCTTCTCCATTGTTTTCCGCGTTCAAGTTTCCATAACCGGCATATACATATTAAGAGAAATCCAACATGACCTTATTCCTTACAAACCAAAGTTAACTCCAAGCTTTCCAAATACGCAAAAATGCCGGATGTAACATTTGATACCTTTTGACGATAAGTTCTACTTGTTTTTAAGCATGATTGTGTTGTTTTGATGTGTTTTTGTTGTATTTCAGGTAATTGATGGTTCAAAAGACAAAAATAAGAAAATAGCATTAACTGGACACAAATGAGAGAAGTACGGACCGTACATATTTGTACGGGCCGTACGCCTTATCGTATTTCAGAAGAGCAAGAAACAGAAAGTTCAAATTATAAGATGTTGGATACGGTTGAATTTTACGGACAGTATATATTTATATGGCCATATTTGGTCTCAAACTTTGAAGATGAAGAACTGAAAGAAGAGAAGTACGAAGCGATACACGGACCGTACTTCATTGTACGAGCCGTATAAGTGGGACATATATGTTGATCTAGAAGATCAGATTGAGTGACCGTACTTGGTTATACGGACCGTACTTCATTATAAGGACCATATCTAATTCCTCCAGGGGCACTTTTGTCAGATTTAATTTCACATTTTTGGGACCTTATAAATAGTTTATCCTAGGGTTTTGTGTAGGATTCATCATTAAGTTTAGACTTTAATTCCTTAGCATTGAATACTCTCTGGTTGTTGAAGCTTTTGAGGACAAGATTTCATCTTTTCCATCTTCTTTTCTCAATTGTAAGCATTAATGACTTCTTCAATACTCTGTTTTGCATTCAATACTATGAGTAGCTAAATTTAGTACGAAGGTTGTGAACCCAATGATGGGTGTTATGTGAATGGGTGTTTATTATTGATAAATATGTAATGGGTTGTTAGGGTTTACTTATTCTTCGTTCTTCAATGTTAGTTGATGGCTGCAAACATTAACTTAAGCCATAAACTCTTCTTTACTTGGGAAGGTGAGTAGGGTTTGGTAGGGATAAGTAACAAGAACTCGGGGCGTTAACCCTCATTTAATAAATTCACTTAGGAATAAGAGGAATTTACTTGACACATTTAACCGTTCTTCATATCAACTCTTTTATATTTTGAAAAATCGTAAAGAGAAATACTTTCTAACTATTGGGAAATATTAGGAAGTCAATTAGAGGTTAAGTGCATTCATACATCAATCCATTAGAAGTATGTCATATTAAAACTCGTAGCATTACACTTCATCTAAATGGAACACAACCTTGGTTTCTTTTATTCAATTAAGAACAATTCAATCAAGATAGCTAGTAGAAAATACAAACTCTTTTACAAACTTACCGGAATACGAACAAAGACCGAAAGTCAAGTAATACACTACATTAGTAAGCTTTTCACACCATATTCCCTGTGGGATTTGACCCCAACCTAGTTGGGTTACTATATTTGACATCATCCGTTTTACGCCATTTAAAAGGTGTAATTTGAGTGTATTACTAAGCTACCCATACTCACCGCCTTGCGTATCAAGGCATCCGCCACTATATTCGCCTTGTTCGGACGATAAAGAATCGACATATCATAGTCCTTCAGCACCTCTAGCCACCTTCACTGCCTCAAATTAAGATCCCTGTAATTGAAAATGTGCTGAAAACTCCTATGATCAGTAAACACCTCACAATGCACATCATACAAGAAGTGCCTCCAAATCTTCAATGCAAATACTACCGTCACCAACTCCAAATCATGAGTGGGTTAGTTCTTCTCGTACACCTTCAATTGTCTTGAAGCATAAGCTATCACTTTCCCTTTCTGCATCAAAACACAACCAAGTCCAAACCGTGAAGCATCACAATACGTAGTAAGGCCCTCTCCCTTCATGGGAAGAGTAAAAATCGGAGTTGTAGTCAACAAAGTCTTGAGCTTTTGAAAGCTCGCCTCGTACTCATCCGATCACCAAAAAGTACATTTTTCTAAGTCAACCTGGTCAAAAAGGATGCAATAGATGATAATCCCTCTACAAAATGCAGATAGTAACTAGCTAGAACAACAAAACTCTGAATCTCGATAACCGAAGTAGGCCTGATCCAATCATAAGTTGCCTCAATCTTCTTAGGATCTACTATAATCCAGTCCTTGGTCACCACATAACCTAAGAATCTCACAGAATCAAGCCAAAACACACACTTCGAGAACTTAGCATGTAATTGCTTCTCTTTCAGAATCCCATGCATGATCCTCGAATGCTGCTCGTGCTCCGTTCTACTACTAGAGTATATCGAGATATCATCAATGAAAATAATCACAAAGGAGTCCAAGTACTGTATGAAAACATCATTCATCAAATCTATAAAGGCTACTGGGGCATTGGTCTGCCCAAAGACATAACTAGGAACTTATAGTGACCATAACTAGGAACTCATAGTGACCATAACGGGTCCTGAGAGCTGTCTTAGAGATATCCTACGCTCTAATCTTCAACTGGTGATAACCGAACCTCAAATCAATCTTGAAGAAAATCGTTGCACCCTGAAGCTGATCAAACAAATGATCAATCCAAGGAATGGGATACTTGTTCTTGATGGTAACCTTGTTCAATTGTCAACAGTTGATACACATACGCATTGTCCGATTGTTCTGCTTCACGAACCACATCAGAGCACTCCAAGGGGAAACACAATGTTTAATGAACCCCTTACACAACATGTCTTGAAACTGTCCTTTTAACTCCTTCAACTCTGCTGGTGCCACCCGATATGAAGGAATAAAAATGGGCTTAGTGCCCGGCTCCAAGTCAATACAAAAGTCAATGTCACGATCCGATGGAACACCTGATAAATAAGTCGGAAACATCTCGAGAAACTCCTTCACTACTAGTAGCGACTCAAGGGGAGGAGTTTTGGCACTAGTATCCCGAACATAAGCCAAATACGCTAAGCACCCCTTCTCAACCGTCCGATGAGCCTTAAGGAATGATATCACTTGCTTCGGCTCACAACTAGAATCACCCTTCCACCCCAACCTAGGGACTCTCGGCATAGCTAAGGTAATCGTCATGGTATGACAGTCCAATATCACATGATAAAGGGACAACCAACTAATACAAAGAATAATGTCAAAATCTACCATGTCTAGAATCATCAAATCAGCCCAAGTGTCACACCCTATCAAGGTCACAACACCAGATCAATAGACTCAATTCACCACCACGGAATCCCTAACAGGAATAGAAACACTAAAAGGGAAATCAAGTGACTTACACATCATATCAAAAATTGAGGCAAAATAGGTAGACACATTAGAGTATGTAGAGCCTGGATCTATAATGTCATGGCCAACTGGCGACAAACTGAGATAGTACATGTAGGAACCATATCCGAAGCCTCTTCCTATGGTATACCTGGGAATGTATAGCAATGAGGACAGCCATCCCCGGTCTGAGAATGTTACACCTCGGAAATTTCCCTTTAGGGTATAGTAAATGGACTAACGAAGGGCATGATGAATACGAGGTTGGGATAAGCAAGATATAGTAATTGATAGTCCTAATTAAGATTTTCAAAGACATTCGAGTTAGTGAAAGAAAGTTGTTAAGGAAAGCGAGCCATATGTTGTGTATCAGATAAGAGTTACGAGTATTGAGTTAATGATGTTTTAATGACACCTTGAGGAGGAGTTATAACGTCCCTTAGAATGGTATTGAGGTGTTAGACAAGTGTTAAGAAGGTTCCATAAGGATCGGAGATCAACGAGTCGACGAGAGCAAGTATCGAAAAACTGGACAAACCTACGGCCAGACATACTGGCCGTATAAAATCTACGGACCGTATGTCCAACCGTAGATCCAGCCCAGAATGACATGTTCCACTGGACCAAATATACGGTCCAAACATACGGTCAGTAGAAATTATACGGACCGTATGTTGGTCCGTATATTCCAGTTGGGACTGAATGTCAAATTATATAAGGGACCTCTCCTCATTTCATTTTCATTTCATCTTTCACCCCCACACTTCAAGAAACCTCTAGAACATTTCCATACACTTCAACCATAAGAAATCAATAGAAATCAAAGACCAACAACAAGAATTGAGTAGAATCAAGTGTATGAAACCCATTAAAAGTCATTCAAATCAAGAAATCCTAAGAGAGATGAAATAGGGTTTTGGTGAAAAAGGTGTACCACCATTCAAAGCTTATTCCTCCATCATCTAAGGTGAGTTTCATGATCTTTCCATGTTATTTGAAGTATTGGTAGGTTGAAATGCTCAGATTGTAGAAGAGTATAGAAGGTGGGTCATAAATGTGTGAATAGTATTTTTATTGAGTAGTAGCTGGATTGAATCATGAAAATGGATATGTTGAAGTTATAAATACGTTATAAATGACGTTTAGAACATGGAATAAGTATTGTATGAGAAAGAATGCGACAATGGACTTTGGTCATGATTATGGAGAATTATAGTGGAATTATGAATTGTGGGCAATGCAATTAGATGGTACTTATTGATTATGATATTGTGATTGTCGTTATGAATGTTGGGAGTTGATATGGAATATGGAGGAAAGTAGTATAAACAAGGGAAATGCTACCCAATTTTCTCTAGCCTTAGTAAGTACGTTTTCATGATTGCTTAGCTAATGACGACACGAATTCCCTTGAAGGTATAAACGAGTGCATTGAAGGAGAACAAGCAGGCGATAGAATAGTTAAACGACAAAGGTATGTGAGGCTAACCCTTTCTTTCTAAGGCATGAGTCCTATGGCATGAATTTCCTCTTTTATTATGAATGTTCCATCTTCAAGAAGACTATGAGTCCTTGTTCATGAGTAGCCATACGAGATAAGAGATATGCTATGATTATGATAATGATAATGATAAGCTTAAGTCTAGAGATGCTATAGCCTATGATACGATGTTCTAATTAAGCTAATGAAGCTATCCATAGCCCGTTGATGTTGATCACTATTTACACTCACCTTATGCTTGTTCCTTCAAGGTGAGGCAGGATACTCATGAATGCTCCATAATGAAATCGGGGATTTACGACCTTACGTCACCCCGGTAGAGTATCATTATCTATGAGTCTCTATGCATGTATTATGATGAGTTATGATAAGCATGTTACTATGAGCATATTATGATGAGCATATGATGATATTACACCGCGCCTATATGGCCGGGCAATACCGCCAAGGCGGGCGACATTTATACACTATGGCCAGATGGCATGGGCAGACACCACTAGTGGGCGGCATGAGATGGTACCCCGGACGCGGGAGGCCTGGACGCAGGCTAATGCTAATACTAATGCTATTGATTATCACACCGTACCTATATGGTCGGGCAGCTTATACATTTATGCATATATGATATAATGATAAGTATGAAAGTAAGCCAGCTTGTATTATTTCCTTGATGATTCAGTCAGTCACAGATTGCTCCTCATTTGATGCCTCCTTACTTCATTGATGTCTTATTATTGTTTATGCCTTACATATTCAACACAATATTCGTACTGACGTCTTTCTCTTTGGACGCTGTGTTCATGCCTACAGGTAGACAGGGAGGTGATCCAGACTCGTAGGAGCTAGCAGCTGTCTTGAGAGCACTCCACTTTTTCGGAGGTGCCATTGATTATTCTTTTGGTACATATGCGTGTATATGTATATATATATATATATATATATATATATATATATATATATATTGGGCATGACGGGGTCTGTCCCGTCCATATGTCTAGTACTCTAGAGGCTCGTAGATACGCAGTGTGGGTAGTATGGTCCCATAGTCCTTATGTATATGCATGTATATAGATATTATTATTTTGATAGCCGAAGGGCTTATGTCTGTAAAAGTAAATATGTTTCAAATGATGATAGTTTTCTATGATTATGAATATATTATGAATGAGAGCAAATAAGTAACAGAACGAGCGGTGTTCGGTGGTTAGCCCCGGATACCCGTCACGGCCCGTAGCCCGGGTCGTGACAGAAGTGGTATCAGAGCAGTTCAGTCCTAGGAAGTGTCTACGAGCCGTGTCTTGTAGAGTCTTGTTTATGGTGTGTTGCGCGCCACGCTAATAAATAAGAGGCTACAGGGCATTTAGGAAAAATGACCATCTTTCTTCCTATGAAATCGTGTGATAGAGCCGTGTATGAGATTTAAATCCTCCCTAATAGTGTGTTGTGATTTCAGAAATGCCGCCAAAAGGAAAAGCTAAAGCCGCCCAGAAGGGCAAGACTACGACAAAAAGGCGAGCAGAAAGAGAGCCGCCTATGAATGTAGATGAGGGCGAATCACACCATGAGGATCCATCTAATGCCTCCAATACTCCGCCTATTACGAAAAAGCAAGAAGGGGCTTCAGCTCCAGCTCCTCCACCGGCTACTTCGGGTCAACAAGTGACCAAGGCCATTCACTTATTGATGCAGTTAGTTGCCGCCCAGGCACAGCGGCAGAATGTGGGGCCAAGTGATCGTTCAGCTAGTACAAGAGCCCGAGACTTCATGAGTTTAAATCCTCTGAAATTCTTTGGGTCAAAGCCGGATGAAGACCCGCAAGGTTTTATTGATGAAATGTTGAGAACGTTGTGGATTATTCATGCTTCCGAGACCGAATCCGTAGAGTTGGCATCATATAGACTCCGGGATGTGGCGATTTTATGGTATAATAATTGGATAGAATCGAGGCAAGAGAATGCGCCTCCTCCCGTGTGGCAAGAATTTGAAGACGCTTTCATTCGCTATTATTTGCCACTCGAGGTCCGCCGAGCTAGGGCGGATAGGTTTTTAAATTTGAAGCAAGGGAATATGAGCGCCCGGGAGTATAGCCTTCAATTTAATTATTTGGCTAGATATGCTCCTATTATGGTGGCCGACATGGGCGACAGGGTGCACAGATTTGTGAGTGGCTTAGGGTCACACTTGTTTAAGGATTGTCTGACGGCTTCATTGCAAGATAGGATGGATATTTCCCGCATACAAGCCCATGCCCAAAATTTAGAGGGACAACAACCTCCGCAAAGGGGTGATCGTGATGTTGATAGAGGGCAAGCAAAAGGGCTGAGATCTATGGGCACGGCGTTGAATATAGGGGATCAAGGCAGACGCATTCTAGGCACTCAGGCCAGTCAGTGACGAGTGCACCTCCCCGATTTTCAGGCAGGAGATTTGATCGCTCTTTCCGTTCAGGACAGGGCCAGAGTTCGAGGGCCCCAGGTTCACAGTTTGGGGTAGACTATAGTCAGAGGAGACCTCCGATGCGCGATGCGGCCGGTGTGGTAGATTACATTCGGGCCGCGGTGCCGCAGTGGTTCGATGCTTGTTACACATGTGGTCGGAGTAGGGCATATGATGAGAGATTGCCGTCGATGAGCGGCAGAGGCCGGGGGTCCGCCCCACGGGATCAACGGCGGTTCCTCATCGGTGCGTTCGACGGCGGACTCCCGGATTCCACGGAGCCGAGGTAGAGGCCGAGGGGGAGTATCTCCTTGGGTGCTACTCGGCCCGCTTTATATGCCTTAGCCGGACCGACGGGATCTCGAGTCCTCCCAAACGTGGTTGGATTATATTGTCTGTGTTTTCTCATGATGTGTATGCATTGATAGATCCGGGTTCCACGTTATCATATATTACCCTCTATGTTGCTAACCGTATTGGGGTGAAACCCGAGCCAATCAAACCTTTTGAGGTGTCTACTCCGGTTGGTGATCCCGTAGTAGCTAAACAAGTGTATAAAGATTGTATAATTGTGATATGTGATCGCCAAACCAAAGCTGATTTAGTTGAGCTAGAAATGCTAGACTTTGATGTTATAATGGGTATGGATTGGTTGGCCTCATGCTATGCTAATGTTGATTGCCGAATGAAATTAGTCCGATTTCAATTTCTGGGAGAGCCCGTGCTTGAATGGAGAGGTAATACGGCAACTCCAAGGGGTAAGTTTATTTCCTACCGTAAGGCAAGAAAAATGGTAGCTAAGGGCTATATTTATCATCTAGTCCGAGTTCATGATACGGAAGCAAAGTCACCAACATTCCAATCTATTTCGGTAGTGAATGAATTCCCGGATGTATTTCCAGATGAACTTCCAGGCCTTCCTCCAGAAAGAGAGATTGACTTCGCCATTGATGTGTTGCTGGACACTAAGCCTATTTCTATTCCTCCTTATCGAATGGCTCTGGCAGAATTGAAGGAGTTAAAGGTCCAACTGAAGGATTTGCTCGAGAAGGGATTTATTAGGCCCAGTTCATCCCCGTGGGGAGCACCAGTCTTGTTTGTAAGGAAGAAATATGGCTCCCTAAGAATGTGCATTGATTATAGACAGCTGAATAAGGTGACGATAAAGAATAGATATCCTCTTCCGAGAATTGATGATTTGTTTGATCAGCTACAGGGTGCCAAGTGGTTTTCCAAGATAGATCTGAGATCGGGTTATCATCAAGTGAGAGTTAGAGAAGCAGATATTCCCAAGACAGCGTTCAGAACGAGATATGACCATTATGAATTCCGAGTGATGTCGTTTGGGCTAACTAATGCCCCGGCAGTGTTTATGAATTTGATGAATAATGTGTTTAGGCCTCTCTTGGACCTATTTGTAATAGTATTTATTGATGATATTCTGGTGTATTCTCGCACAGAATCAAAACATGCCAATCATTTACGAATTTTTCTTGGAATTCTTCGAACTCGGGAGTTATATGCAAAATTTTCAAAGTGCGAGTTTTGGCTAAATTCTGTGACCTTTTACGGGTCATGTTATTTCAGATGATGGCATTAGAGTTGACACTCAGAAAATTGAAGCTGTGAAGACTTGGCCAAGGCCTACGACGCCTACAGAAGTTCGTAGTTTCCTGGGATTGACAGGTTATTATAGAAGATTTGCAGAGGGCTTTTCATCTATTTCAGCCCCATTGACGAAGCTAACCTAGAAGTCAACTAAATTTCAGTGGAATGATTCTTGTGAGCGTAGCTTCCAAGAGTTGAAGGACAGATTAACCTCAGCTCCAGTATTAACACTTCTAGAAGGGCCAGATGGCTATGTCGTGTATTGCGATGCTTCCGGTGTTGGGCTAGGGTGTGTCTTAATGCAGCATGGAAAATTCATTGCTTATGCTTCAAGACAGTTGCGAAAACATGAAAAGAATTACCCAACTCATGATCTTGAATTAGCCGCAGTTATTCATGCATTAAAAATGTGGATACATTACTTGTACGGTGTGCATGTTGACATCTACACAGATCATAAGAGTCTTCAATATATTTTCAAACAAAAGAAGTTGAATCTGCGACAGAGGCAGTGGTTAGAATTATTGAAAGATTATGATGTGAATATTTTATACCACCCCGGAAAAGCAAATGTGGTAGCTGATGCCCTTAGCCGTAAGTCTATGGGTAGTCGAAGTGATGTTCCGCCAGAAAGGAAGGAATTAGCTCGTGAACTCCACCAGCATGCTAGCTTGGGAGTTCGTTTAATGGAATCGGGCGATACAGGAGTCAATGTGCTTAACTTGGCTGTTTCATCCTTGGACACAGAAATAAAAGAGCGCCAATACGAGGATCCCAAATTGAAGTATTATAAAGGTGTGCAATTCCCAAAAGAAAAGTCACCATTTGAAGTCTCGGTAGATGGGGTTCTCAGATACTGAGGCAGGTTATGTGTTCTGAACATTGCAGAATTGCGTCGTCGAATTCTAGAAGTAGCTTCAGTTAAGGTCTTGTGGCGAAATAATAACCGTGAAGAAATGACTTGGGAAGCGGAAGAGAAGATGAAATCCACATATCCGCATTTATTTCAGCCCCCAGAAGAGATATATGACGAGACATCGGGATTGTGAGGTATGTACACTTTTCTTTTATACATACGGGTCGTGTGTGGCCAATTTATGTTGCTATTGTATTGTGGCCCTGTGAGAAAATGATATTATGGGTTGTTGTGACAGGGCGAGAGTGCCATATTACAGGGGAAACTCTGGCGAAATTTTTCTAGAATTCCTAACGATTTAACATTCGAGGACGAATGTTCCAAAAAGGGGGAAGAATGTTACACCTCCGAAATTTCCCCTTAGCGTATAGTAAATGGACTAACGAAGGGAATGATGAATACAAGGTTGGGATAAGCAAGAAATAGTAATTGATAGTCCTAACTAAGATTTCCAAAGACATTCGAGTTAGTGAAAGAAAGTTGTTAAGGAAAGCGAGCCATATGTTGTGTATCGGATAAGAGTTACGAGTATTGAGTTAATGATGTTTCAATGACACCTTGAGGAAGAGTTATAACGTCCCTTAGAATGGTATTGAGGTGTTAGACAAGTGTTAAGAAGGTTCCATAAGGATCGGAGATCAACGAATCGACGAGAGCAAGTATGTGGACAAACCTACGGCCGGACATGCGGCCGTATAAAATCTACGGACCGTATGTCCAACCGTAGATCCAGCCCGAGGAATGACATGTTCCCTTTGACCAAATATACGGTCCAAACATACGGTCAGTAGAAATTATACGGACCGTATGTTGGTCCGTATATTCCAGTTGGGACTGAATGTCAAATTATATAAGGGACCTCTCCTCATTTCATTTTCATTTCATCTTTCACCCCCACACTTCAAGAAACCTCTAGAACATTTCCATACACTTCAACCATAAGAAATCAATAGAAATCAAAGACCAACAACAAGAATTGAGTAGAATCAAGTGTATAAAACCCATTAAAAGTCATTCAAATCAAGAAATCCTAAGAGAGATGAAATAGGGTTTTGGTGAAAAAGGTGTACCACCATTCAAAGCTTATTCCTCCATCATCTAAGGTGAGTTTCATGACCTTTCCATGTTATTTGAAGTATTGGTAGGTTGAAATGCTCGGATTGTAGAAGAGTATAGAAGGTGGGTCATAAATGTGTGAATAGTGTTTTTATTGAGTAGTAGCTGGATTGAATCATGAAAATGGATATGTTGAAGTTATAAATACGTTATAAATGACGTTTAGAACATGGAATAAGTATTGTATGAGAAAGAATGCGACAATGGACTTTGGTCATGATTATGGAGAATTATAGTGGAATTATGAATTGTGGGCAATGCAATTAGATGGTACTTATTGATTATGATATTGTGATTGTCGTTATGAATGTTGGGAGTTGATATGGAATATGGAGGAAAGTAGTATAAACGAGAGAAATGCTACCCAATTTTCTCTAGCCTTAGTAAGTACGTTTTCATGATTGCTTAGCTAATGACGACACGAATTCCCTTGAAGGTATAAACGAGTGCATTGAAGGAGAACAGCGGCGATAGAATAGTTAAACGACAAAGGTATGTGAGGCTAACCCTTTCTTTCTAAGGCATGAGTCCTATGGCATGAATTTCCTCTTTTATTATGAATGTTCCATCTTCAAGAAGACTATGAGTCCTTGTTCGCTGAGTGGCCAAATACGAGATAAGAGATATGCTATGATTATGATAATGATAATGATAAGCTTAAGTCTAAGTGCTATAGCCTATGATATGATGTTCCAATTAAGCTAATGAAGCTATCCATAGCCCGTTGATGTTGATCATTATTTACATTCACCATATAAACAGTTGTTCTGTCCAATTGATAGGATACTACGAATGTTCCGTAATAAAATCCAGAGTTCGCGACCTTACGTATTTAGATAGAGTATGATTATCTATGAGTCTACATGCATGTATTATGATGAGTTATGATAAGCATGTTACTATGAGCATATTATGATGAGCATATGATGATATTACACCGCGCTATATAGGCGGGCGATCCTTCCATGAGCGGGCGGTATCTGTTCCATGGCCGGATGGCATGGGCGGACACGTAGTGGGCGGCATGAGATGGTACCCCCGCGCGGGAGCTGGACGCGGGCTAATGCTAATACTAATGCTATTGATTATCACGCGTACCTATATGATCGGGCGGCTTATACATTTATGCATATATGATATGCGTAAGTGATAAACTGACTTGTATTATTTCCTTTATGATTCGATCGATCACGGATTGCTCCTCATATGATGCCTCCTTACTTCGTTGATGTATTATTATTGTTGCCTTACATACTCGGTACAATATTCGTGCGGCGATCCTTTTCTTTGGACGTTGTGTTCGTACCCACGGGTAGACGGGGAGGTAATCAGGACTCGTAGGAGTTAGCGAGCATTCTTGAGAGCACTCCACTTTTTCGGAGGTGCCGTTGATTATTCTTTTTGGTACGTATGTGTATATATATATATATATATATATATATATATATATATATATATATATATATATATATATATATATATATTAGGCGTAGCGGGGTCTGTCCGTCAGTATGTCTAGTACTCTAGTAGAGGCTCGTAGATACGCGGTGTGGGTAGTATGGTCCCTTAGTCCTTATGTATATGCATGTATATAGATATTATTATTTTGATAGCGAGAGGGCCTTAATATACGTAAAAGTAAATATGTTTCAAATGATGATAATAGTTTTACATGATTATGAATATATTATGAATGAGCGAGATAAGTAACGAACGAGTGGTGTTCGGTGGTTAGCCCAGGATACCCGTCACGGCCCTTGGCCGGGTCGTGACATAGAACTCCGCGACCACCGCGTCACGTGCGAGCGCCCCGCGCCTGCTGAAGAACCACGCACGGCTTTGTCCACCGCCTCGGCGGGCTGTGCCACGGTGACTATGATCTTGAACCACGAAAATCGGGTATGGGCCACTACGCACAAGTGCGGGGCACTCTCCCGGCGAAATGTCCTAAACCTCCACCCTCGAAATATCCCCGTGTGCCATGGTCGGTGAGAAGAAGAACCGAATGACCACTTATCGACCTCACGGGATTAGGAATAAACGTCTAAGAGCGTACCCACCGAACCATGGCACGAAGAACCGCTGTCGAAGTACGCATCGGCGCCACTAGCGATTACCCGGGCGGGGATGGTAACCTCCACCATGATGGCTCTACCTCCAAAATAAGGTGCCTTATAAGCTATGATAGGCGATGGGTTTCTTGCCGGTTAGCCCGAACTCTAACACCCTGTAGACTCGACACTCAACACGGCATCCGACACTCCTTGAAAAGTACCTCTGAGGAAATTTGCCCGCTTGTGTACGTGCGAGTCGAAGGGGATAACACAATCATGTGATGAACTTCCCCAATCTCGGTCTCGGCTCTGGTAGTACGATTAGCTTGTAGCATGAGAGTGAAACGTAAATCTCTTACTCGGTCACGAAAATCACAACTGCTCCAACCTATCGCCTCCTTTCATTCTTCAAGCTATGGGAACCCGACTGCAACAAAACACGTGAGCCCGAGTAAGTGGAGGTGACCCGGTGATCCCATTCTCGACAAAAGCCTCGCGGGTAGGCCGGGCCAAAAATGTGCATAGCCGCAAAATCAACTCCGTTGGACTCAACCAACCCCAAATTATGTAGACGATCATAGCAACTAACCATAAACTCATATGCATCATCATGGGGCGTAAATCATCTTGTGGTGGCTTAAATGTTCTCAAACTTATCTATCTTTGTCTCTCGGCTTTCATGGTAAATTTAGGCGAAATTTGGAGTGGATAGCAACACTGTGGCAAACCGAAAACTGAGGCCACAACGATGTTGTTTGTGCCTAGGATCCCCATACTGCGACGACCTAAGGTTCGGATTTTGAGCTCTACCTATAGTCTGGGAACCCTTTGGAGTAGCTGGTGTTACGGTTCGCTTTTACGCGGGTTAAGGCATAAAAGTAATCCGAGGTTGTTGGTGCTCTAAATTGGATATTTAGTGTTTTTAGAGTCGCCACCTAATTTATTAAGGGAAATTAAGAAAACCAAGTTAAAAGGATTTATCAAACAAAGAAAAATCCTTTTTAAACCAAGAGTTTGAGGTAAGGGTTCTGGTGATCCCCTAGAGAAGGTTTTAAGCACCCTAGTATCAAGGATCCATAAAATACGGTTGACCTACGAGCTTCAATGTGTGATTAATGTGATTATTTGCTAAAATGTTTCTTTTCTGCAAAAACTTATCATGCTAATCATAAATTCCAACTTTTGTGGCAAAAAACATCCTTTAAAGGGGAAAGTTGATTTTCTTTTTTGAAAAATGTTATAAGGGATTTAATTCATTTCATTTCCGGACCAAAACACACTTAAGATTTCTCTACTTTCAGTAGGTTTCTCTCATTTTGTCTAATGTCATGATTTATTCCTTATAAGTTTATTTATTATATATAAGAAAATAAATGGAGTATATCTCTTCTATAAGAATAGTACCTTTTGACACGCTTATGTTAAGAAAAGAAATTACTTATTATTGATTGATCCATTGAAGCTCATTATTCAACAATATACTACTCCAAAGCCATGTAATCCTCAAAATTATAGTTCAAGTATATTTCTCTGTTTTATTTGCCTTAAGGTTTGAGTTTCAAGCCTCAAAGGTTTGAAAATTACCTAAAGTCCAATAAGTTCCAAAAAAGTCCTTTTTCGTACTCTTCGAATCATGCATTATACTTTAAAGATAATCAATTTTTGTATAAGAAAACACTTTTCAATTTATTTACTTTTAATAAATAAATACAATTCATTTAACTTTAGGTCCCGATTCGAAACAACTTGTTTACCTAAATCCTAGGTTCCAACTTATAAGGGTTTCAATATCTACGTAAATGTATTTTTACATGTTCATACAAAAACCAAAGTAAACATAATAAGGGGAAGAGAAAGAAAGTTTAGCTTTTTGGCCTTGGGCCCAAATCTTTTGACAATCCTATTTCAATAGGTCTTCTATGCTCTTTCTAATTCTTCGTCCGAGCTCCAAAGCTCTAAGCATCCGACTCTCTTAATTCGTCTTTAAGCTTTGCTCCTCAAATTCGCTTATTTGTGCCTCGCACATTGAAGGGAAAAGTAGTTAGTCAAAATAATACGCCACCCCATAGGGTGATGTTTATGAACGTAATAATAATATCCCTCAAACTTGTATCAAACTTTGAGAGCTTTGATTACGGAGGCTCAGACTCACGTTTCCGAATGTGGCAGACTAGTGGTCATTCTAGTTGCCTTGTCAAACGCATGTTTGTTCCTACCTTGTGATACTACTATGAGGTCATCAATGCCTAAACCGAGGGATAACCTTTCCGGACAAGGCATAGCCTCAAATTAAATTTTTCTCATCGGCCCAAGCGTAGTATCGTGTTCAAATCAGTTTCATCGCAAGTGTAGTACCTGTTCTTATGAAACAAGTAAGTTCTGCTTCAAAATGCCTCAACAGTAAGCTTAAACTGTAGCAGCACTTTGGCTTTAAACGTGGCATCTACTTGCCTTGAAGTTGCAGCAGCAATTCGGCTCAGAATGCAGCATTTTCTTGCCTTAGAATGCAACTACAACTTGGCTTAAAATACAACATCCATTGCCTTAAGATGCGACAACTATTTGGTCTTAAAACGCAGCAATTGCAAACCATGTAGCAGCAGCAAATTGACTCAAAGATGGCATCTTTCAGCCCCAAAATACAGCAGGCATTCAGCCCCAAAATGCAGCAACAATGGACTTATAAACACCACAGGAAATGGCCCAAAATGCACTAGCAATTCATCCTAAAATGGGGTACCAAAATGTAGCAGCAATAGCCTCAAAATTGAGCTAAATGCAACAACTATTTTGACCTCAACAAATTGCTGCCTCGTCAAGTATATCATATGTTCATTTTCTCAGCAATGGCAGAAAGACAGTAAATGTTTCGTTCAATATAGTAGTGCAGTAACTATCACGATGCCACATCTACAAGTAGCAGCAAAGCAGCAACTACAAGTAGTAAGCTCGTCAAGTGTAGCATCTGAACTTTGAAACACATCAGTTTCTCAACAACATGATCCAATTCAAAGCAACAACTTCCTGGCAACAAATGGCAGATACGTTAATCTTGCTTTAAAGAAGCGAAACGATTCATACCAAAATCTGACGACAATTCGGTTGTTTTTAAAAGCGATGGATTGATCAAGTAATGTGATATTTGCTCCTCTAATGACATAGCAGCAGTTCAGAGGTGGCTTGCATCAATATGCAGCCACAGAATAGCCCATGAATGCTACAGAAAATGGGCTCAAAGTTGCAGCATCAGTTCATCCCACGCAGCAGCTCGAGAACAATTAGAATTGGAAGACTCCCCTAAGTCATGCAAAGAAAGAGGGGTAAAGAAGTTAGATATATTCTACTACCTCTTAATAGTGAATAAATGTATAAGTAGATCCATAGTCATGTCAACATTCAAACATGTATATATTCTAATAGTGGCAAAAGTATGAGTGAGGCACATTTGGATCAAACATTAACATTCAGATATGTATTGATCTCAGGTGTAGAAACAGTAGGGCAAACCTCATGCTATCACTTTTACAAGATAATTCAAGATGAAATTATGTAAACACAGCTGATCTTCTGCAACTATGAAAGCATTTTTAAATCTGTCCACTCAGTACAAAAAGGAAGAATGCATACACCAAATCTTATTGCCTCGGGGGAAATAACCAAGTCAGATTCTTAACTCTGTTAGCTTATTTATAGCCTTTCATTTAAACTCCTAAGAGGTACTGAAGGTCATTTCCAGTTTTAAACTATCACTTTCCCAAACAGTTTTATGCATAAAAAAGGACAAGGATTAGTATATGTACATTCAACAAAATGTGAAGGTTAAATACACATATCAAAGACTCAGCCCAACATATTTCATCTATAGAATCAGCTTTTTATCTTTTGATAACAAAATCTAGTAACAACACAACTGGTGTCCATGCCCAAATACGTATTTATATGAACGAGAGAAATAAGTTATTAGGCCCATTACGTTGTCAAAACAGAACGTAAGGAAGGGAATCTCCTCAGATGATATTTTAGGGATCATTGAATCCAGAAAATTAGTCCTCTCAATCATCAAGTTGAATAGTAATGAACTTGTTAAGCTTAAGACCCAAATTTAAATCTAAACCTTAACAGATACAACTAAAATTACTCAGTTGGTTTCAATATTCATAAAGCAATTCTCATTTCTATCCAATTCCACCAAACACAGTCGTCGCATAATGCCGCTGCGCGACTAAAGCAGTTTAAATACTTAAGCATAATCGAATTCACTCTGCACAAAATAAATACTCAACAATTACAGGGAGTGATTTCTTTTAGCTTAAATGTAGTCGTTAAACCCTCAGTATTCAAGGATAGAAGTATTTTTTTTAATGACAATTCAAGGATAGAAGTATTTTTGGAAAATGATTTGAACTTAGCAAACAATCAGGAATACTACTTTAGCAGTGTAGCACTCAACAAATAAAGAAGGGATAGGCCTATATGATCCTGAAAATGAAGCCACAGTAAGCCAAGAAAAACTCAACTGCTTTCAACTAAAATATCACTTAGTCATTCATATGAGATTTGGTAATTACTTTGGTTTAAAGCTCATTTGAAAATTTCTTAACTAAAACTTTGTTTACCCCGAAATTGGATAATAAGTTGAATTTGTAAGTGAGGTATAGGATATGTGGACAAACTTTGATCTATTTCGATTTTTAGGGGTGTATATGTGGATTCTGTATAATGACTTATATATATAAATATATGCGTTAATAACGGCGAATATGTTAATATTATGGATTCAACTAATATATATGTATATTGTGATCTATATCGTATTGGATGGGTGAATCAGCCAAATAACCTGCAAATCCGGACCAAAATGAGAGAGAGGCGAAATTTCTCTATTCATGTTCTGTCGAAAAAAACTAACCCCAAAAATAGGAATGCCCCCCTTTTTTAGTTTTGCCCTATGGGCCCTCATCACATAAAATTAAAATAAAAAAACCAAAAGGATAAGGTTGGGCGTACGGTCGACACCGTCGATTGGCGCTTTTGTGGCGAACGGTCGCACGTGGCAATTAAATCGATCAACCGGCAACGGCCCGATCACTCGGCCGGAAAACGGACTAACGGCCCCCCTCGGCCATGGAGAAACCGGACTAAGGGCCCTGATCCTCGGCCTGGAGAAACGGGGGC
>NC_081352.1:58152686-58165482 GCF_029784015.1 Lycium ferocissimum
CTGGCCATGGAGAAACCGGACTAACGGCCCGACCCAACTCGGCCATGGAGAAACCGGACCTAACGGTGCGATCAACTAGGCTATGGAGAAAAGCCAAGTTGTTTGTGATAAAGTTTGCCCGGATAAATCGGACCTTATGATTTTCCTCCGACTTCTTCTGATCAACCACTTCTGATGCAATACCCCCGTCTGAGCGCTCGTGCTTGTTTCTTCCTTCCCTTGTTGAATAGTGCCGTCAATGTTGACCGGCAAAGAAACCTCCCCCTTCGTAGTTTCACTTGCCATATTGAACCCGCTGAGCACCCGGGCTACCGGTATGATCTGATCGAGTAGCCTTAGCTGTTCAACCACTCTCCACCGGATGATGTTGGCCGAGCAACTTGGGTCAATCAGAATACGTTTAACTTGTGATTTAAAAATAAGAATAGAAATTACCAACGCATCATTGTGCGGTTGAATGATTCATATGCATCCTGCGTTCGAAAGAGATGGAACCTCGGGCACGTAATCGGGCCGCGCTTCTCACGAACAATGAAAACCTTTGTCCGTTTCATCACCGGCCCTCTAGAGCATCGCACCCCGATTATCATGTTGATTATATCTTTGAGGTTCTACCGGTTCAACCCGTTTGTTTGACTCCCCTTGTAGTGGCCTTTAGCCCGCTCACTCGAATTCACGAAGGTGACCATTTTTTCGATGGGCCACCTGCTCTCTTAATTGGCGACGGTCTTACGTTGCAAGTGCCAATAGTTTCATGGTATTTACATATCATATTCGGATTCCGCTGATCGGGATCTGATCTCAATGGTCTCGGCCACCTTGTTCTGCATGCGGCCTATGGCCCAGACGAGATCACGGTATTGACACTGAAGTTCTATTACGATATCCTTGGTGGGTCTCTGTTGGTAGCCGAGCTTCCGCATCACTTCTAAATAAAGAACCTCGACTATTCGATAGCCGTGTTCGTTTGTCTCCATTTGGAGAATTGACTGGGACAATCCTCATTTTCGACACGAAGCTTGGCTTTTCTGAATGAGAGTATGGCCGATATCTTTCCCTCGATGGTCTTGACTCCGGATCGTAATTTTTCCTCGATCTCTCGAGCTCTTGTTCATATTTACGGGTCCCGGGGGAAGTTCGTGTTCGTCATCCTCTGCCGAATCTTTTGATTCTTCTCACATTGTGGACATCCGCCCGGAGTCACCGGACCTCGTATTCCATCAAGTTTTCCTTTAGTTTGAACGAGGCCGTCAAGCTCCGAAGATTGAGTCCTTTGGTAAAAGCTTGTGCAGCCCATTCCTCCAGAATCGGAGGGAGCTCCATCCGTTCCCTTTGGAAACGGTTGACAAATTCACGCAATAACTCATCATCCCTTTGGGCTAGACGGAAAATATCCGCCTTACGGGCCTGCACTTTTTTGGGACCGGCATGACCTTTTATGAACGCATCTGCGAGCATTTCGAAAGAAGTGATTGAATGCTCGGCCTGATGGTCATACCAAGTCAATGCTCCTTTTGACAGAGTTTCCCAAACTTTTTCAACAATACGGATTCAATTTCATCCTCTTCGACATCATTTCCTTTTATGGCACAGGTGTATGAAGTCACGTGTTCCTGAGGATCCTTCGTGCCGTCATATTTCTGGATATCCGGCATTTTGAATCTCTTCGTGATCAACTTCGGAGCCGCACTCGGCGGAAAAGGCCTCTGAATGTACCTCTTCGAATCTGGTCCTTTCAGAATGAGCGGAGCCCCCGGGATCTGATCCACCCGAGAGTTATATGTTTCCACCCTCTTCTTGGTTGAGTCTACCCGCTTCGCCAATGTTTCGAGCATTCTCACTACTTCGGTAGACGAACTAGCTCCGGACCCATTGCTCTCGACCATCCGTGCTTCGTTCCTTCTGGGTTCGACAACACCTTTCATCTTCTCCGGAGCCGTTTCATCATTTTTGCTTTGCAACTGGGCTATTGCGACTCCTTGTTCGGCAATAGCTGCTCTCTGTTCCTGCAACATTTCAAAGATTAGACGTAAGTTAATATCATCCGGGGTATTCGGCACTTTCTGGCCTTGTGCCCGGGACAAAGTAATTGAATTGTGAGTATTTAAGGGATCGGTGGCCGGTTGGGCGGCATTCTCTTGGTTCACGGTGTTCTGTCGGTTGAGGCCCTCCCTCGAATCAACGGTGTTTGGGTCGATGGGTTCCGCTGGTAATCCACGTAGCCCACTGTTCTCGTTTTCGGCCACAATCTCGTTGTCGTTGACGTGACCAGATTGTCCACTGCTTGCCATTTGGTCCGTTTTCACAGAGACGAACAAAAGATTGAAAAAAACTTAATGGGTGAGTAATAGAAACCGAGATCAAAGACCACTATTATCCTAACCCCACGTTGGGCGCGAAACTGTTTACCCCGAAATTGGATAATAAGTTGAATTTGTAAGTGAGGTATAAGATATGTGGACAAACTTTGATCTATTTCAATTTTTAGGGGAATGTATATGTGGATTTGTGTATAATGACTTATATATATATATATATATATATATATATATATATATATATATATATATATATATATAAATATATGCATTAATAACTTGGACTAATATGTTAATATTATGGATTCAAGCTAATATATATGTATATTGTGATGCTATATCGTATTGGATGGGTGAATCAAGCCAAATAACACTGCAAATCCGGACCAAAATGAGAGAGAGAGAGCGCTTCAATATAATCTCTATTACAATGTTCTAGATCTGAAAAAAGCTAACCCCTAAAAGTAGGGAAGTGCCCCCTATTTATAGTTTTGCCCTATGGGCTTCTCATACAACATAAAGCCCTTCTAAAATAAAGAAAGCCCTAAAAGGATAAGGTTGGGTCGTACGGTCTGACACCCGTACGATTGGCAGCATTATGTGGCAGAACGATCTTGACACGTGGCAATTGAATAACTGATCAACCGGACTAACAGCGACGATCAACTCGGCCATGGAGAAATCGGACTAACGGCCATGACCAACTCAGCCATGGAGAAACTAGACTAACGGCCACGATCAACTCGGCCATGGAGAAACCGGACTGGCTGTGATGAGGAGTTTGCCCCGGATAAATCGAACCTTATGGTTTTCCTCCGACTTCTTCTGATCAACCACTTCTGATGTAATACCCCCGGTCTGAGCGCTCGTGCTTGTTTCTTCCTTCTCTTGATCCCGGTCTCACCAGTCTAGCGTTAATCTAACTTTTACCGTATACAAACTTAACAGATTCAAGCTTTCCATTTATGAGAAAGTAAATGATTCATTAGTGATCTTAACGGTATCTTTGGCCTATCATACAATTCCTATTGAACTCTCATACAGGCAACAAATAGTTCAACAATCACTTTTAAGGAAAGAAAAGAAACTATCACTGCAAGATCTTCAGGGTTGGGTGAGATGAAAACAAAGAGATAAATGCCCACAGAAATTCAAACATGCATCTCCTATATGCTCACAGGAAGATTAGGTCGACAAATCCATCACTTCCTATATCATACATTTTTATCATTTTTAAGAAGAGGGCCAAACTATAGCAGAATGGGTTCTTAATTTGTTTGCTAACTTCTTGACACATAATTCAATAACTAACATGTATTCTAGTTGAGATAACTTCATTCCATTCAGGAAAGAGCAACACCTTGCACACATTAGATCAACCACATTAGATCAACACAGAACTTATGGTTTGAGCTAAAATATAACCTTATCCCTATTTATTTCAGGCAACCACCATACAATGCTAAAAGGGCATGTGTGAAGCAATCAGACCCCAAACTAGACCTCTATCTTGAGTTGAGAACACTTTCAGTCATATTGAGATAAAAAAAAAAAGATACGATCTCAGCCATTTAAACATCTAAGATCTATATCTATACTTTGGTGATGACAGGTGCTTACATAACATCTTGGCAGGGATTTCATTTAAACATCTCAAAACGTTTATTCTCAAGATCATATTCCATACACAGGATTACGCACAGGGTGAAAGCAAACATATACACCAGACTGAGCATGAGATTCATTCAATAGAGAACTAAGTCATATTTATGGACATCTCAAGCTACATAAACCTTCCTTTAGCTACAAACTTCAACAGCCCATGCACAAAAACAACAAGACTGTCTATTTATTTATCCTTTTGATTTTAAAAACCTATTCAAGGTCTAGTTTGAACAAGATGAGAGAGGTGGACTGATACTATCAAACAATTTAACAAGTTTCCAAATTCACTCATATCTTTTTTTTTATGACATGGGAACCCGCAGCTAGTTGTTAAAAGACAGATCCCATAGTAGCTCCCTTTGCTTGAAAAAGGTGAAATCTCCCAACTACAGATGTTGACCAAGGTCCACACACCACAACCTAAACTCTTTTCATAGGAACAAAGAACTTATCAAAAATGTCAAACTATAAAGTCATGTAAGGGGAAGTAACAGTATCTCAACTTAACATGTAATACCAGTTTTAACCCATTACTAAACTGTTTTTATGAACAATGCTAATTACACACAATATTTTGATTACAAGTTCATGAAATCTATTTGCATAGCCTTTCATCTTTCCATATGAACCAGATTCAAAATTTAAATTAAGCATCATGTTTAAGCTAAATCATTTGTCAAGGGATTAAGATCAACACAGGGCAACACATAATACTCGTTAAAGTCGACTATCCTACAGACAAATCACATAATCACATTAGTAACTAAACTAAGCTAAACATATGTTAAAAACTGAACATAGGCTAGGCTGAACCAAAACACATACCGAGAACTAAACAAATCCTGCATGCTTTGATTGGCATACTTAGCATACAACCTTGACTAAATAAAATCTAAACTAATACATACATAAACACACAAAAAATACTGGATTTTTAAAACAGGAGAAAAGAACTTTAACTTTTTTCGATGCAGCGACGGGGGCGACGAGAGTTGACGACGAACTCTCTTTCACCCAAAATCGACTATTCCGACGAATCAGAAGACTTCAAAAATTTTAACTATGAGCAAGAAAACTTCCTCGAAACTCAAGGCTTAGCCGAGCTTCTAAGTGTTTCTACTCTTGTGGGTCTAAAAACACCATTTTTTAGGTGTAAAACCCCACTGTAGGTGTCAATAATCGTCTCCCAGATTGAAGGAATGGGGTTCTATTTATAGAACCTCGAATGTTGGTTTTTTCATATGGGTTTCAATGTGGGACTTGTGCGGATTGACTTGGAATCCAATTTGAAACTTGAAATTCTTTGAGAATGGGTTTGAAATCCGAATCTTTTGAAAAAGAAAAGAGAAATTCGGAAGAAATTGAACAAAAATGAAAAAGCACAGACTGTACCGTTCAAATCCACAGACGTTACCGTCCAAATCCTCCTTTTTCTGGAGAAAATTCCAAACGCCATTAAGGGTTTTGCCAAGAATTGTCACAACCCGACCGACGAACGCGACGGTGCCGAGGTGACCATCGCACCACCCATTCTATTGCTTATCCGCCTTTAATCATATTTCTTATCATTTATGATCATAGAAAATAACTTTCATTTAAATCATACCTACTTAAATAAACATAGGCCCTTTGGGCTATCAAAATAATAATATACATAAGCTTGCATGTACATGTAGTCTATGGGACCATACTACCCACACATAATATCTACGAGCCTCTCTTTGGAATACTAGACATATAGACGGGACGGGACCCCGCCGTGCCCCGGAATACATGTACACAAAATAATGTCTCGAAATTAGCACCTCCGGAATAAATGAGGGTTTTACGCAACTCCGTGATAGCTACGTGGATCGGCACGAGTCTCCTGTCTACTGTGGGCATGAACACAACGTCAAAAGAAGGACGTCGGTACGAATATTGTGCGAGTATGTAAAGCATGAGCGAGTAATGATGGAGAAACATAATGGTAATATATGAAATAACATAAGATGGGAGACATTAACATTCTCTTCAGCAGTACTTACACTTTCCGTAGGGACGTTCCATGTTCTATTTCGTGCTCGTATACATACATTCATATCTTTTACTTACTTACCTTTCATATCTATTATCTTGTCATACTCATGCTCGTATCACGTACTTTGCATATACATAGCCCTTACTCGGCACTTACATGGTATTAGCATGTCCGTACTCTAATATTGTCATATACATAGCATACTCGTACTCGTAATGATGTCATAGACTTATCTCATTCGTACTCACATCGACGTGATGCATATGGCATAATCATACATATAACATAATCATACTCATGAAAATATCATACATGTATCATAATCGTATTCATATAGGTCGGTATCATTCGTACTCGGCCCCTCTCGGGCTCGATGAGATCATTGGTATGCGTACTCGGCCCTCTCAGGCTCGATAGGCTTGATGGTATACGTACTCGGCCCTCTTGGATCAATGGGCTTAATAGTATTCGTACTCGGCCCTCATGGGCTCGATGCACTTAGTAGTATTCGTACTCGGCCCTTCTGGGCTCGATACATACATATGTACATATACATCGCATAGGGGTATCATGACCTTAACATAGCTAGTCATCATCCTGCATTCATCATAACACATGCACATACTTATCATCATGTCGCATTTATTTATACACATTTGATCATTATCCGTATTCGGCCTCATAGGCTCGACAACATATCGTATTCGGCCACGAGGGCTCGACCACATCACATATATCTCATATCGTACATGCATCATAGGCTCATTACTATCACTCGTTTCATAGACATATTGTGTCTTTGTTTTATTCTAGCATCATCAAACATATATTTGTGCATACATACCATATACTCATTATCGTACATCTTGTAGATTTATGATTATGAATCGTCTTATAAGCATATCATGGTTTTATCGTACTTAACATCACTATCATTCATTTCATGGGCGTATCGTGGCTTAATATAGTTCTACTATATCTTATCATTCTTAGTTACACATACACATACAGGTCATCAACCCATGTCTTGGAGCTTAGGGGCAACCATATCTTTGTTGGGGTGACGTAAGGTCGTGGACCCGATAACATTACGAACTTTCGTAAGTGTTCGTCCTCCCACCTTGAAGGAACAAGCATAAGGTGAGTGTGAATAATGATCATCGTCAATAGATTATACCTATAGCGTCATTAGCCTTATAGGATCATCACATCATAGACTATAGCATCTCTAGACTTTAGCTTACTATCATCATTATTATATTCGTCGCATATCTCTTATTTCGTGTAGCTATTCATAGACGAGGACTCTTAACTTTCTTGGAGATCAGAATCTCACAGGAGAGGAGGAAATGCATACATGGATTCATGCCTTAGAAGGAAAGGATTGCGTTACATACCTTTGCCGTTTAGCTACTCTATTGCGGCTCGTCCTCTTCAATGCTTGCGTCTTTACCTTCAAGAGGGTTCGTCTCGTCATTAGCTAATCAATTACGAGAACATACTTCTTAAGGCTAAAGAAAATCGGGCAGCGTTTCCTTTATTTATACTACTTTCCGCCATATTCCATATCAACCCTCAACCATCCACAACAACAATCATAATACCATACTCAACAATCGTCACTCATTCATGTTATTCACATTTCCCAATTCTACTCTAATTCTTCAAAATCATGACTAAGCCCATTACACACATTCTTTCATGTCCAATACTTATTTCATGCTCTAGATATCATTTATAACGCGTTTATAATCTCTACATATCCATTTTCGTGATTCATTTCAACTACCAATTCAAGATGACATTATTCTTCCATATCTAACCCATTTCATGTATTCTTTTGTAATCCAAGTGTTTCAACTTTATAATAATCTTAACATCATGAAAATACTATAAAACATACCTTGGATGATGGAGGAACAAGCCTTAGATGATAATACACCCTTTGCACAAAACCCTAGTTTCACCTTCCTTGGATTCTCTTGATTTAGATGATTTCCATGAGGTTTCCTTCACTTGATTCACTTGATTTCTTGTTGTTGATCTTTGATTTCTATGGTTTTCTTGTGGATGAGATACTTGGAAGGTTCTAGAGGTGTGGAGAGGGTGGAAGTCGTGTATGGAAATGAATAAAATGAAGTGGGCATCACTTATATAAACTTAGAACATTTCAGCTGTCGGGACTTCCACGGACTGTTCCACGGTCCGTGGAACCCAGTGTTGGTCGTGGAACTGGTCGTGGTTCACGACCAGCCAGACCTCTCCTCTGCTGCCCATTTCACGAACCATTCCACGGTCCGTGGAATATTATATGGGCCGTGGAAGTGGTCGTGGAAATCACTGCTTTCGCCAAAGTTGTTCCCGTCGTTTCGTTTGATCTCCAATCCTTATGGAACCTTCTTAACACTTGTTTATCACTTCATTAACAATCTAGGGGACGTTATAACTCTCCTCCACAACATCCCTAAGGCATCATTAACTCAATACCCGTAGTTTCGTCAACGCGCTAACTTATAACTCGACTCCCTTAACAACTTTCTCGCTTTAACTCGGATGTCTTTGGAAATCTTAATTAGGACTATCGATCACTCTTCCTTGCTTACCGAAACCTCATATTCATCATGCCCTTATTGAGTCTACTCGCTTGCACGCTAAGGGGAAATTTCCAAGGTGTAACAAGAATGGCCTGGCATGAACTGTGGAGAGTGAAAATCGCTTAGAGACTAGCCAAAAATAGCCTTTGCCAGCTGGAAATTTGTAGGCATGGATGTTGTTTTAAGGTTCTTGTTCAAGAAAAATGAAAGATGAAAGGGGTTTGGGAAATTAAATTAAAGTGGGTCGGGTTTGTGGGTATTAGGCGTTTTGGGCCGATAGATTTGGTAATAAATGGGCTGAGTGTTGTGATACGCTCAAATTACACCTAAATTATGGTGTAAGGCGGTCGGTGTCAAATATAGTAACCTAACTAGGTTGGGGTCAAATCCCATAGGGAATAAGGTGTGAAATAAGCACTAATTATATATGTTACTAATCTCTAAAGACTTTAGTTCTATTCCGACTAGTGTAAAAAAAGGGTTTTGGTTTGTATTCGCTATTTTGAAGTATTTGGAAATTGTTTGGATTAAAAGAACCAAAATTGTGTCCCCGCTGTGATTAGATGTCACACTATGGGTATCAATATGGTATATTTCTAATCGGTGGTGGTTTTGTATACACTTAATCTCTAATGCAATTCCTAATATTTTTCAATAGTTAGAAAGTATTTCTTTTCATGATTTTCTCAAATATAGAAAAGTTGCAAGTACAACTGATTAAATATGCCAAGTAGAACTCATCTCATCCCTAAGTGAGTTCATTAAACGAGGGTTAGCGCCCCGAGTCCTTGTTATATTATTTCAACTCAAACCCTAATTCATCTTTCCAAACAAAACTAGGGTTTGTGCTTAAGTAAGTGTTTGCAACCACCAACTAACAATGAATATGAGAAATAATAAAACACATCACAACCCATTACATATATACAATGTTAGACACCCATTACATAACACCTATCATTTGGGTCCACAACTTTGATTAAAGAAACTACTCACACATGTTGATCACAAAAGTAGTAAGCAATAATAAAGACATAAAGCTTACAAAGTGTAATAAAGATGGTGGGAAATGAATCTTTTTGTCTTCACAAAGCTCCAAAAGTGGTGTATTCAATGATCATCCACCAATGGAAAAAGTTTTAAATGTTGGAGAAAAATCTGATGTGTACAAAAACCTAAAATGTTCTTTAAATAGGCTCCAAAAACACACATAAGCAATTAGCAAAACTGCCCCTGGTGGCAGAATCAACGGACCGTCGATCGGTTCGACGGGCTGTCGATTCCTTCGTCTTTTAGTTCTTCAGTTTGATGGTCCATTCGACGGTGCCGTCGACCATTTCGATGCTCCGTCGATTCTTCCATCTTTCTCTCTTCTGGTGGACAAGTCTGTTTGACAAGACAAACGATGAAACGTCGATCCAGTCGACGTTTCGTCGATGGCTCTGTCCTTTGTCCTCTTCAACTTAGGCCATCACTGGAAAATTTAACTTATCGACGCTCCAAAGGACAGGCCGTCGATCAATGGACGGACCGTCGAATCTTCATTTTTGGGGCAATTTTTCCTTTTTTCTTTGTTTTTGCTTTTGGGTCATCGCCTTCCTAAAACACAACAAAAACACGTTAAAATGAACTAGACTTACTTGAGAACACCCAAAATCCATAGTAAAAAGGCATCGAATGTGCCACAAATCCACGGCACATCATCTTGGAGTTTAAAATATGGCTAAAATTGGATTTAAAAATGCAACCTATTCATTTCAATTGTAACTAGATTTTCTTACAAAAATAGCCAATCGGTTGAAATCAATTTTTTTGAAATCAAATCACTATTTTTAAAATTAAAGTAATTTGAAGTAAAGTCAAGACGAATTAATGTTTCAATTAACTAATTAAGCTTCTTGACTTAAAAAAGTGAACTATGACTTTAAATTGACAATTTGAAAATATCTATTTAATTAAATACTTGTTTTTGTCACAAATTGATAAAATAGATAATTAATACTTCAAATTATATGTAAAATATACATAAATGTATATTAGGACATTTTGTCAAATGAAATGGCAAAACAACACGAAACTTGTTAAGAAAATATTTTTGACTCCTAGAAATATCTATTTTACTCTGTTTGCGATTCAAGAAGCTTGACTAGTTAATTTGAATTTTTGGAGGGCAAAAATTGGGTGTCAGCAGCTGGTAGTATGCCCGCCTGGGCCATAACCTTAAAGAAACTCAAGATGCGCACTAGGGTGTCCTAAAGAATAAGAGTAACTATGAATCCAGCTGGTGCCTTGGTAGGTCCAACCACGTCCCCCTGAACTGGTTCCTCCTCCGGAATCTTCTCTGGGTACGGAGTCACATCAATAGCCTAGGCCTGAACAGCAGTTGGTGCTCAGCTTCTGGCTGGTGTAGCAATGTAGGCTCTAGCTCTATGTCGCCTTCTACCATGGCCCCTGCCTCTCCCACGTGCAAGCGGGCAGTGGGTGCAGGTGAGGGCTCCTGTTCTCCATCCTCGGTTGATTGTGTCCTTATCATCTGTGAGTAAGTGAAATAAGGAAACTCTTAGAACTCATAAGAACCAAGTACGCACGATAAAGAATGAAAGATTAGAGTTTTCCTGGATGTCTTATAGCCTCTTGAAGATAGATACAGAGCTTATCGTACCGATCCTCAAAACTCTATTTAACATTTTTATTGTACTTGTGAGACCGATTAACCTAAAGCTCTGATACCAATTTGTCACTACTCATTTTAATAAACCGTGGAGGCACTAACTTCCCCAAGTTCGTAGGCCATCCTGTCACGATCCAACCCCGTAGGCCGTGACTAGTGCCCGAGCTGGGCACCCAAAAACATTCATTAATCCGATTCACAAACAGATAGCTTACGCGTATACAAATATCAGACGCTGTCTCAGATTATCTCAAACACATCTCACACACAAATATATATATATGAAGCCGGCAAGGCTATCAAATGGCCCGACGGCCCGAAACATATACAAATGCAAGCCGACAATACGCCCGGCGAATAGGATCGCCCGAACAAATATCATACAAACACGCATCTGTACGGGATGGCCTAACCCACATCTATGTCTACGGACCTTAAACAGACCAACAGAATCATATGACGGGACAGGGCCCCGCTGTGCCCCTGAACAAACAAATACATGTGCCACGAACGAATATGTACCAAAAGGTGGGCTCCGGAATAAGGAGCACTCCAAGGCCGCTGATGGGAATCCTAAGCCGGTGGATCACCAAAATTTGTACCTGCGGGCATGAAACGCAGCCCCCGAAGAAAGGGGGCGTACGAAATATGTACTGAGTATGTAAAGCATGGAATACCATAAACAAAATCGTACTGCAACGAGGAGGACAGAAAAGTAGCATAATAACCAGGAAATCATAACACTTGCCTTTGAAACATAAGTCATACGTATCCATTTCATATACAGCTCATCACAGGACTGAGAAACAAAGTCAGAAAATCATCTCGTACACATACATAGATATAACGTGCCCCGGCCCTTTAATGAGGGACGCGGTAAGTAGGATCATCAGATATATATACATATAACGTGCCCCGGCTTTTTAATGAGGGACGCGATAAGTAATATCATCATATCATGTACATATAACGTGCCCCGGCCCTCTAGTGAGGGACGCGGTGAATGAAGTCATCATATGCCATCCTGGCCACCTCCCCATATCATCATATCATAATCATATCATATAACATGCCCCGACCCTCTAGTGAGGGGCGCGGTGAATCATCGTAGAATCGTGCACGAATACATGCCTGGCTCCGGACGCGATGAAAGAGATCATAATAGCTCACACGAGCAGAGTAGTGAGAAACCACATACACACATCATCATCACAGACTCACAACATAATCAAACGAAATCTCATTTTAAAGCTAAATAACGGTCAAGTCAAGTTCCTTCCGAAAATCATTCGAGAACATATCAAGTAGCACTTTAGAAATTGTAGGTACGTGTCAAGATCATATGACATGGCTTGTGGAAATATTACAGACTCAATAAAATTGTCGAAGCGAACTATTATTTCCAAAACCAAGACATTAGTCAAATCGAATTTTCTTTCGAATGCCACTCGGGAACATATTAATCCAAACTTCCGAAACCACAGCTATTCATCAAAATCATATACATAAGATCATTATCATAATCTCA
>NC_081352.1:58165582-58178525 GCF_029784015.1 Lycium ferocissimum
TGAAAGGCAAAAACATTAATAACTCTCTTTTACATCATTCGGCAACTTTCAATATATTCGTTTCAACGACTTGTATTCAAGCTAACATCAACGCTTATACATTCAAATACCAACCCGAATCCATACTAACAACACTTAAGAACATTTCAAACAATTTATACAATATTTCCAACAATCCAACAAGGCTCAATTTGCCCACCTGCCCCCAAACCCGAGAACAACTATGGCCCATTTCTAACTTCCGAATCATGATTTGTATCAACAATCCACACTATAACGATATCATTCTCATAAATATACAAATTACATCAAATGTACAATAACCTCCAAATCAGTCCACAACAATTACAACACCAATTTGAGTCATTAAACTCTCATTCTCATCATGAAATTCATAACGACAACAACTAAAACACTAAGCGATATCAACTCATTCTTTGCCACACATGGGGGACTACATTCGGCCAACATACCAACATACACATATGGATAATTCTCATTCATTTCTTCACACTACAACAATCACAACATGCTAACTAGGCATTAATTCATTGCTTCAACACAACACAACACACACACACCTACACGGCTAAATCTCACACACATGGCCTAAACTAAAATATACTATATTTCATGATTTTCATCCATTTTAACATACTAAAACATACATACAACCTTTATAACACATAAAACATGATTAATCCTTACCTTTCTTCTTCCACTTCTCAAATATGCTAGGGTTCGCAATTGACACAACGAATGGTTGGATGACCCGAACAACACTTCCACGTTACTTAGGAACCTCAAAATAATGGATTTGCATCAACAAAATATTTTTGGAATGGCTCAAATTGAAGTTGATTTTTTTTAGCTTGTGGCCGAGAGCCTCTTGGTGAGGTTCTTCAACTTCTTGTTTTTTTTTCTAAGTGTTGGATGAGATGAATGAACTAGTTGATCATCTTTTGTGCTTATATGTATATGGCACAAGTGTCCTTGGGCCACACCATGTGTTGGAGCAATAAAAATTAAACACAAATTGGGTGGGCCATCTCCAATAACCACACGGCCAAACAAGGAAAATAATGCATGATTTTCAACTTCCATTTATTCCATTTTTGGTCCCAAATTTTCCTAATTGTCCCATGCAACAAATTCATGAACAACTTATGTCTCAAGACAAAATCAAAGGTCAAAAGTCCCGACTTCGCATCCCGGAATGGTTTTGTCTCTAGCTTATAATAGTTAAACCGGATTGTCCCAACGTGCAAAAATGCGGGATATAACACATCCATAACCTAAAAGTTACAAAAATATGATTAATCATGCGGAACTATCATACAAGACAATTTATAGTCTTGAAATATCATTAATAGTATAGAAATAGAAAATAAGTAATACAACCCCCAAAATCTGGTGTAACTAGTAGAAGAACTGCTAAAGTATGAATACAAGTCTGAAATGGTACTCAAATGCTTTCTGAAATGAAAAGACATGAAATAAAGCTAGATGGAGAGGATCCGGTCCTACAGATCGGTATATAACTCACCCCGAACTCTCCAGAACAGTCTCCTCAACAAGTAGTCAAGTAGTCACGTGAACTGCTTGTACTAGGCACAATATCTGCACATCAAAAGGAGTGTAGCAAGTGTAGTATGAGTACAAAAATAACGGGTACTCAGCAGTATCATCGACCGACCTTAATGAAAACAGAGATGATGGTTAGCCTACGATTACTACCTCTCACTTAACTGCTATTGGTCCACAGTAAAAATAATCACAATAAGTCACAATAATCTCGAGTTATAAGCCTATGTGAAACTTCTAATCCCCAAATCTGTGAAACTTCAAAGGACATTTAAGGCAAATAAAACAACAAGCCAAATAAGACATACATACACAAGGAAACCAATAAAATGTGAAGATATGCAAATGCAAGGCCTTTTCCATCTCCCGGTTCACACACGTTCAAATTTTATGAATCGTGACCCATGGAGGACTGGTGAGGTTCATATACCAATCCGACATTCTTAGATCTCCTAGATTACATAGGGTTTCAGCTATTTTAGGATTCCAATCTCTGTACTCAGCCACGTAGGTTCAATATCACAATACTTGGCCCTTATAATTAGGCCCACATTACCTACCATATAGCCAGCCAGGCGCAGAATGCTATCATCACTCCGTCCGAAATCATTTCTCATCATACCTTTCACAAGTATCCTCAAATGCACGTGAGTACTATAATAATCATAAATATGACATGCAACACAATAAGCCATCAAGCTAAGCAATAAAGACTCAATCTTTAGCTCTTTTCCACTTTTAAATTAGTATTTAGGAGTGATGAGAACGTACAATCACAGATAAGACATGTAGTAAGAATAGAAGCAATAAATAAGTGACCTCATATCCCAATCACAGACACAAATCGATCTATGCTATTAGCTAATGCCCAAAACATAGCATTTAGACCACACCATACAATTGACAATGCGCACATACCTTATCATGGCACTGATATCCATCACAAGTGATCATCACCTCATAGGTATCGGAACCCCCTTACGTTACCCCATTATCCCCTCTTATTAGTCCAATTTTCACCAACCAAGATACTTAAGTTAAGGTTTACAGTCTCAACATTCCTGGAATAGGAGTCTGAAATCACAGTGATACCTTACCCTTTTGTAAAGCCTCCCCAATCTGTTCAAACACAAATTATACTTAAGAATAAAAGTCAAACAACACCCATATTAGCATACTTTAAATCTGAACCCAAAAAGTCACCCAAAATAGGATCCCAAGCAACGAAGGGAAAAATGGGAAATTCGACCCAAAATTAGTTTACCCATGATTTATAGAGTCTATATCTCAAAAATCCATCAATTCCAACAACAATTTCATGCTCAATTAAAGAAAATCGTAGTTCAAGCCTAGGCCTCATAAACCCTCAATTTCATAGAGGAACCACACCAATCCATCCCGAACTTGGTGGTTAAACTCTACTGCAGTGATGATACTGTAGGGGAGGTCCTGTGAAAAAATACCTCGATGCCAGGATGATAAAAAGCTTAACACCTCTCATTCTTATTACTTTTTCAATATGAAAACGAAAAAAAATGAAAAATCAAAAAGTCATTTTATTCAAAACCCCAGTTGTGACATCCCTTTTCTCCCACTTCCCCAATCCAAATCATGATTTCTAGCATGAAAGCCCTTAGTAATTCATAATATAATCGAAATATGAAGAGTAGGAACTTACCCAATGGATGTATCTTTCAAAATCATCAAAATTCCCCTCAAACCGAGCTCCCAAATGCCAAATATGTGAATCTCTAACTTTTGAATATTCATTATATATATATATATATATATCTATGAGCCGACGACTACCGTGGAAACTGCACAACATAACATAGGCCGACGAGGCCACTCAACACTATGAGTGAATATATATATATACACACACACATGCTTATGCCTCGAGTGTTGTTCATTAATGGGCTCTCTTTACCATTCTACTATCACATGGCGGCCTCGTCGACCCCTATTATTGCTAGGTTGGACTGTTGAGTATTATAGGTTGGTATAGGTTGATGCTCGACCAGTAAGGCTCGAGTGCCAGTTCTGCCAATCCGGTTGGTGTGTGAGACGTTTATACTTGATTATGTTGTCTTTGTGTGATTCTTTATATGAATAGTGGTAAAGAACCAAGCTTTATGACCTGATTGAACTTTACCAAGCTTTATGACTTGATTGAAATATGGACTTTTTTATCTTAAATGTTTAAGTTATTATAAATTGTAAACATGTTACTAGCAAACTGTGGAGGTGAGTATCAGAAGGACCAATCCTCATCATCGCTTCAGTTTAGGATCGGTCAACGATTCAGCTGAGTACACGTGTTTCCCCGTACGCACTCTATACTTACTGCACCTTTTAAGTACAGGTTCTGATTTGAGTTCTAGCAAAGGACGAGATCCAGCCAATTGTTGAGGCGTTCTTTGGATTTTAGGGTGAGCTGGCCGGCGTGCAAAGACCTTTGGACTCCATTTCTATCTTATTATTATGTCTTTATCTTTCGGACAATATTTATAGTATTTCATACTTGTATTCCTGATTTAGGTGTCACCAAGGCTTAAAGGTAAGTTCTACACAATGGTGGTTAGACTGATATTATTATATGGGGATGAGTGTTGGCCTGTCAAGAATGCTCACATTAGAAGATGAAGGTAGCAGAGATGAGGATTCTTAGATGGATGTGTGGGATTACCGGGAGTGATATGATTAGGAACGAAGCTATACAGGATGTCACGACCCAATTTCACTAAGTCGCATGGGCACCTACCCTTTTCCACCTCGGTAGGTGAACTCTTTCCCAAATCATCAATTGAAACCACAGTAAAGTAAATAGAGCAGAATAAGTAGAAGCTTGAATCATAAATAATCATAAGTGCGGAATATAAATACAATCCCCCCGAGTAACTAGTAACGCAAATGCAAGAGCAACAAAGTAATGTCTAGAAAATACAAGTCTCAAATGCTAAACACATCTGTCGGAATGGAAGAAAATAAAGACAGGGATAGAAGAGTCTCCAGGCAGCGACTCGTCAGATGCTCACCCTACATACTCGCAAGCCAGGCCTCGAAAATCAATTTCGGAAGTGGAACCTATGTCAAAAATCTACACCCCGAAAAAGAGTGTATCAAGGTAGCATCAGTACAAACAACACGTATTGAGTAGGCATCATAGGCCGACAGCAGATAGTTAACATATATAAAGGAAGAGACTGAAGAACAGACATGCTCATAATCAGGTATAAACACCACACAGTCCAAGAATAACAAATTAAAGTATATAAGGATCAAATAATCGAATCATAGCCTATGGTGTAGCACCTAACCACAAGTCAGGCAATTTTCCACGATTCCTCAGAAAAACCACAAATACCGTACAACCAACAATAGTAATTCGTAACCCCAAGTATCAGCCTAGGAAAAGTCTCTACTCCTCGAGTCCATCAATTCCCAAGTATGTAATAATTAGACACACGGAAATCTCAAATCAGTAACCAACCAGGAAGTCAATGCTCACGAGCATTGTACAATACAACAGCTAACCACAACTAGGAATCAGGTGTATGAATGAATGAAATATGAATGCAATGTAATGATACACACATGCTTCGGGCGGAGGATCTCCACGCCTTGGTAGTCATGACCCATAGGGGACCCGCAAAGTCCATGTACCTACTGCGGCCCACAGCCCGATCAAAGTCAGTGTTGCGAAATGTGCAACCCAATCCCAATCAGTGTTGCGGAACGTGCAACCCCGTCCAATATATGTATGTATATGTGTGTTGTGGCGCGCAACTCGATCTAAATATATGAGTATGAATGCATGAATGATATCAATGCCAACTAGAGTATATTAATGACAACCATGCCACACATGGACACATATCCCAACATCAAGATCAATATTAATTCTTTCCTCTTCACAAGTCAATAACCAATAACTGAGCGATACGGGTTTACAACCATGAATAAGTCACTAAGTATTCACATAAGAGCATCATGAAAGATGAGATTGAGTACACTACATAATATCAATGAATGATGACAACATATCAAATTAATCATTCCACACATTGACACATATCTCAATATCAATAACAAGTCAAGTTCTTTCCTCTGTCCAAGATAATACCAATAAATGAAGGATAGTCATATCTCAATCATGATAAAATGACTAAGCATCTAATCTAATGTCGCTCACATGGCAACAAGCCAATAAATCACAACAAGGCAACACACCAAAATCAAAAAACAGTACTAACCTAGGAATCCATCCCAACTTCATTCCCGAAGGCGTACATGATTTCTCCAATGATCACTAACTTTACATATGATTTGCTAACTGAAATCTAACCAAAAAGGTAAGCCATAACCTGCCTGAAATGCCGAACATGAGCCACTAACCATCAAACCTTAGCCTTGCACTTTCTTTGCGCCTCCAAATACTCAAAGTCTAACCATATTCGAATTCAACATTAGAAATCAAGAAGAACAATACCCATATTGCCATACTTCAAATTTAGGTCAAATTCTAACTCATGGAATTAGGGAAACGGACCCACAAGGGTAAAATGGGAAATTAGAAGGTGGAATATGCAATTCATGCTCTAGATGATCAAACTCGCTATTCAATTGCTAAATCAACTCAAGCTTAAGCCTAATTCGAATTTAAAGTGAAACCCCCAATTTTCGGTATGAACCCTAACTTTTCAATACTCAAACTAACCCCTAATAATGGAAGGATTAAGCTTAAAAAACAAATAATTTATCAAATTCTATGGTTACACTAGTCAATTTCATCATCAATTCCCATTTAGGAAGTCTAGAACTTATTTCAAGAAATTATCATAAGAACCCATCTTTCCCTTTTGTTTCTAAAGATTTCTAGCATGGATTAAGTATTAAGGAAGGTAAATAATGAAGTCGAAGGTTAAGGATCTTACCACAATGAAGATTCAGTTCCCCAGCTATCCAAATTGTCCAAAGTAGGCTTAGAGTGTGATGAGAGAAGTGATAGGGTTAAAGGGTTTTTAACTTATCAATAAATAAGAATTCTGTCCCGCTATCCGTTGCAGCGGGCTCGTTATAGTGCCACTCAACCCACTATGGAGACCACCATGAAAACTCGACCAGCCGCTACGGCAGATTCCAATACACTATAGCTAGTCCGGCTCAGCAGATATCTATCCATTGGGGTGACTCGCCATAATTCCTTCGCGCATGCTACAACGGTCGGTCCCTCGCTACAGCGATGTCACGACCCAATCGGAGGGCCATGACGGGCACCCGGAGCTAACCTATCGAGGACCACAACACGTACATGCATATCATATCCATACCGGAGTGGGACATCATGCTAACTCATAAATATCATACACTATGTGGAACTCAAGCCCAAAAGATAATATACATACATCATCAAGCTAATCCCAAGTATAAATATCGACAAGGCTATCAAAACGAGGATACAATAAAACATAGATTGAGAAGGTCATGGAACATTAGACTGTGCATATCTGTCTACGAGCCTATACTGGATTGCATAACATCATAAAGACGGGACAGGACCTTGCCTTGCCCATATGTACATAAAATAGTTATACCAACTGGACTGCAACTCCGGAACAAGTGGGGTGCTCCTGTACAATCGCTGAGAAGGCAGCCTAGGAGTTTGATCCGTCTTCCTGTCCACCTACGAGCATGAACGCAGTGTCCAAAAATAACAGAACGTGTGTACGAATAATGTACCGAGTAAGTAAGGCGGTAATATAACATAATAAATATATATTGTAGAGACGAAGAATAAGAATCATTCTGGAACTGCTAATTTACCGATGAGAATCTAGTATATATATGCCTCTCTATACTCTCGTATGCTTTACTACATCTATGTACAGTATTGTGGCTCTGACCTACTTATAATCTGGTGCATTCGCCCACCGATCGATGTTAGCGCTCGACCGATCATAGTGTGGTAATCGCCCATCCGATTATCGCCCGATGGTAGAGCACATATCATAACTGCCTGATTGATCAGTGGTAAATATCCAACGGGCCATAGCTCAGTTGTAATATATGCCCAAACAGTTGTAGCATGGTTCTAATACATATCTGCCTGACCGGCCGTAGCTCGGTGGTATAATTGTCCAACCAGTCGTAGCATGGTGGTAAATAGTGATACATAATCTGCCCAACTGGCCGTAGACCAGTGGTCAATATAATCATCGCTTATCCATTAATGCCTACATAATCACATTAGACTTATAAGCAAATTTCTGGACCATTAAGACTTCTTCCCGATTAATTAAACCTTAGTCAATTCCTGGATGTACCATAAGCCTATCTTCTAGCATTAAGTACCTTATTAGAGATCTTATAACTAGCATACTATACATGTCTTACAAAATATTCCTTGAGAACACATTTCTGAATTCATCAGAGTGACGTAAGGTCGTTATACCTCTGATTACCATTATGGAGCCAACATCATCGTCATATCTCATCTTGAAGGAATAATAATCATAAGATGAGACCAACATCAATAATATCGTAAGAAAATCAAGAACCATAAGCTTCTAGTATTTCTAGGAATAGGGACAGTATGGATATTATGTGAATGGGTCTGTATCAATAAGACCGTGCCATAAGAAAGAAAAGGACAGCCTTACATACCTCATCATCTACTTAATCAACCACCTTTATCCTCCCGAGCTTGCAAATCTACATTCAAGATGATTCACACTGAGGTTAAGTCGTTGAAATGCTTATAAGATCAAACTAAACTATTAGGTAAGCTAACGAAATTTGGGCAGCACTTCCCTTATATCACCTACTTCCATCAAACTCCAAAACAACTCCCAAACATCAATAACAACATCAACAATCTCATACCCAAGAAATTACATTCAAACTAGACTCAAATCCATCCAAAACTTCTTTTCAAATTCAATTCATAGCCATCAACTACAACACAACACTCATGACTTTTTCTCCATGACTTTTTTCACTTATAAGACTTATTTAATCTTTAAATTAACTCAACATAAGAAACAAGATGAAGATCATACCTTACACTTGAAGAAATTTGGCCACACCAACTTACTCCAATCTTATTCACCACAACTTCATCTAGAAGAATAAACCAACACTTTCTATGAACTGGTGAGGATTTTATGGCTTGATCTCTTCTTGATTTGATTTGGGATGTTTATGGATGTTTGAGAGAGATTAGAAGGTCACTAGAGATTTGTTTTGGTGAAAAATATGAGGCCTAAGTCGGGGGAACATCAATTTATAGGCCAAAACAAAATGTCCATTGACTTAAATTTTTTTGAATTTTCTGGCAAAGTACGTCCAAAAAGTGCGGGCCGTACTTAAAAGTACGTCCCGTACTTCACAATTGTGATCTATCAGTGGTATTGGAAAGAAGACTCGTTGAACTTAAATTTACATAGGTTATGCATTCCATAACTCCTCATATTCTAGGAGATATACCTCTCTCAAGTCGGACCAAAATTACTGTCAAAATTTCTGCCAAGTTTTTCCCAAATTTTTGAGAAACTTAATTTCTTCGATTCGCTTGATTTCGGAACCTTTAAACACTTGCTTAGCACTTGTTATAATTCTTCCTTAACCTTATAAGGTTTCCATAACCTCTCCGGGCTTACGTTAGTTTACTTACAACGCAAACGACGCAAAAATTTTTGAGGTGTAACAAGCGAGACCGCTACCGTGAGCCTTGTACTGCAGCAGCAGACACTAGACACCAGAAAATCCTGATTTTTGACAAGTTTCAACTCGAAATCTGACTATCACCCGAGGCCCCATAGATACAAAACAAACATGCTAATACACATAAAAACGCACTACGAACCCTTCCGTGACCTCGAAATTTCCAACGGAGGTTTGTTTGACCAAGTCAACCCCAAATGGCCTAAAGCCAAGTTTCCAACCTAAATCCCAAAATGCTCCCAAAAGCCTCGAGAACCGAACCAAACATCCCACCAAGTCACAAACAACCATCCGAACTTCTCGGAATTGATGAAAATTCGAAAAAGGTCTATTTACCCAAAAGTCAACTTTGAGTCAAACATATCTCATTTTAAGGCTCAAACTTCCAAAAGTCACACTAAAACTCGCTCGAGGACCTCGGGAAAAGTTCAACCGGGGTAAAAGGTCAAAAGTATTATAACGACAAACGGGTCATTAAATAAGATACTAATTAAACAACCGTTCGTCCTCGAACGAAGGAAGAAAGTACGAAGGCTGACGGTAACCAAGGAATCTTTAATATAACAGCACGGAAGCCTCCACGGCACAAAGTATGCCACAAACACTGCCCTCTCACCTTATCAGTAAAACTTCCTCTAACTTAGCTAAAAGACCTAATTTCCTTATTCCCATACTCGAAATGCTCTTACAACCGATCCCCGAATAAAAGAACTGCTTTACTGGAATTCTCTGATTCGCTATTTATTTGCCATTTTTTCTAAAAATCCTACACACATTAAAAAATTATTTCCATTACTCATGTTTTCGTACCCTTTAGTCTGTATTCCAATTTTAATATGTTTTCTAAATTCTGTTAAATTTATCATAAAGTCTGGACTTATATAAAAAATTCCTCCATTGTTGGTCATATCTACTTCTGTTAACCCTATTATGGGTTTCTTTAAGTCTGACCATCTATCACGATAGATTATGACTAGTAATTTTGTTCTTAAGTTTTTTTACGGTTAATCCTTTTAATCCTATTACAATTAATCCCATATGCATTAACCTTCTTTTAGTATTTTTTATTTATCTTACTGATTTTGAATTAATTATATTTATCGTTGTAACACTATTTCCTATGGCGGATAATTGTTCTTCTCTATAATGTGACACTAGAACATAGTTCAGACTCAGAAGGTTTTCATGGAGATTTTCAGAATAGTGTATTCCAAGATTCACAAGACCCAAACAATGTCATTTCGGGGATAAGTTTTGATTCTGTTGCTCTACACAATCTCGACACATAAAAAGGGCAGATAGACATATAATCATGACAGTCAAGACAAAGAAAAAGCAGACTCAGTGATATACGCAATAAAAGCAGACGAAGACAACTTTGATAAAGTCAATTTAGCTATAATGACCCGTTTGGTCGTTATTGCATTTCCAACCTTTTTGACCCTTTTTCGAGCTTGGTTAGCTCACTTTTGACCTGAGGGGACCGTTGACACGCTTCTTGAGGTGTTCAGGATTGATTTTGTGACTTTTTGAAAAAAAATTATCTTTAAGGAAAAAAGAGTTGATTTAAAGTTGACTTTTGGATAAACGGACCTTTTTCCAAAAATCTATCAATTTCGAGAGGTTCGGATGGTCATTTAGAACTTGTGTACTATCTGGTTCGGTTCCCAATTCACTCGGGTGCATTTTGGAACTTGGGTTGAGAAGTTGACATTGAGGTATCGGGAGTCGACTCGATCAAGGAGACCTCCGTTGGGAATTCTGAGGCCATGGGTGCGCTCGTAGCGTGTTTTTGTATGTGTCTGTGTATGTGGTTTGTAAGCAGATGGCCTCGCGTATTAGTCATGATTTTGAGATTAAGGTGAGATTATTTTGGGAAATCGATCGGTGCCTTGACGGTACCGGTGTCGCACAATCGGGGGCCGCGCCTTGTATATGTTGCCATGTCGCTGGGGTGGCTATGTGTTTTGGTGATAACCATCGTGGCGATATGATTTGTCATTTTGAGGCGTACTCTGTATGATGGTCTATGTATATATCGTGACATCGAAGTGGTTATTTTATTAATTGTGTATTAAAAGCCCTTAGTCCCTCATTTATTTCTCTTCCGAAAATTAAGCTTTTGGGAGCAATACGGGAGTGTTCTTGGAGAAGATTCTTGGTGGTAAGTCATTTTAATCTCTTTGCTATTCCATTACCCTAATGATCAATCCCTTTACCTTGTTGGTTCATTAAGAAATGGAAGATTAAAAGTGGGTTTCATGAATATTCTTTCTAGGCTTTTAAATCATGATTTGTTGGTTGGGTTAGCTTCTTTAAGTATTGAATTGATGATAGAATCCTTTGTTTCATAACTTCTTCCTAATTAGAGGCTAATTTGTGGATTGGAAGTTAGGGTTTATACCCAAATTTGGGGGTTTTGCCTAGAATCCGAGATAGAGTGAATTGTTGATTATTATAGCTTGCTAATGATGGAAATTGATCACCTAGATGTTTAATTTCATGTTGGGACCTTTAGATCCCTAATTTCACCTCTAGTTCTAGAAACCTATTCCATAGGTTGGGGATTTGGGTCTTGATAGAAGTAGGGTTTGTTTTGATGTTCTCCTTGGTTCTAATTCCATGATTCGAATATGCTTAGACTTTCTTGATCTCTAGGCTCAAAGAAAAGGAAAGGCTAAGGAGTGATTGTTGGTGTTATTGCTGTTCGGCCTTCCAGGTAGGTTATAGTTTACCCTATGGTGAGACTTTATTTAGCGAAGCATATATTTAGACAATATTATGGAGAAAACATGTAAACCTTCGGGTATGAAGTTGGGTTGAATATTGTCATAGGTTAGGCCCCGTGGTGTGATTGGGACTAGCCACCCCACTGCGTTGTGACTTGATTTGTTCTATTTTTATTGGCTTGATGCCACATGGTGATAGTAGATATTGGGGACTATTGTTATACCTATTCATGATATTTAAGTATCTTACTTGTTGGCGTTTGATACGAGGATAGTGTTCTGTATGGCTTGTACAGCCTTTCATGATATTTTTTGGCATACCCATGCTTGGTACTTATGATATTGATCCGGCTGTTGATGATGAGATCATGCTTACTGTTGAGTTGATTTATATAAGTCTTGATAGGGCTTATAGTGTTGTGACTTTCATAGCATATTCGTTGGCATTTATTGCATTGGTTTAGCATTTAGGCATTCATACATTCGTACATGATGGAAATGGTTTGGAACCGATTAATGAAAGACTTTTAGTATCTATAAGTGAAATTGTTTTAAATGCCCGATGGGAAATGGTCCCGGGTGATGTGATATTATATGGTATGATTTGATAAAGATCTTCCGTGGGAAAAGATCCGGAGACTCGTTATTCATTGGGCAAAGATCCAAAACGAGTGGTATAAGGACTCCGTAGGTCCCCCATGAGTTGTACTGATGAAAATCCTTCGTGGCTGGGGCAAGATTCGGGAGAGGCAGACTAAGTACTGGGTAAAGATCCGGAATAAAGGGTATACGGGCTTCGTGGGTCCCCATGGGTTGTGCTACCAGACGGATTCCCTTCGATACAGTGTACAGAGTTTGCATTCGCATATCACCCCAAAATTGCATTTATCCCAAACAAATTTTTA
>NC_081352.1:58178625-58199622 GCF_029784015.1 Lycium ferocissimum
ACTATGCTTAGTCGGCCAATGATGCCTACCGATCTTTGTTGTTTTTTACGGCACTTTGCCGTATTCTTTTTATGAATACAGAGTATCAGGTCGGATCTACTTCTCTGACTCGTGGCTGATCGACTCTTCAGCTTCCGCTTGAGTTTTCCAGGGTGAGACATGGCGTCCGCTGACCTCGAAGACTCTTCTATTACTTATGTCTTGCTTTCCATTCAGAGACATGATTTGAGACTACTTATGTATTATTATTCAGACTTTAGTATTCAGATTTAGATGCTCTTGTATGACTAGACCGGATTGGATTTCATTTACTTCCGCACTTGTTAACATTATATTTTGTTGTGAGACTTACGTTATTTTACTTTCTTCCGCTATTTTCTATTATTGTGAATGTTGAGCTAAGAGTTTGCCTACCGAGGTGGGAAAGGTAGGTGCCCGCATGACCTAGGCTAAAATGGGTCATGACACTCTGGGGGACCTGCAAAGTCCATGCACTCAATCAAGCATGTATCAACATCAATAATCTCAATATCACAAGTACCAACAATAGGTACGCCAACAATATATCCGAATCACAAATACCAACAATGCGTATGCCAACAATATACCGAATCACAAGTACCAACAGTGGGTATGCCAACAATAGCGTAATCAAGATGATAAAACATAATCCAACATCTATCAACAACTCATGGCATAAAGCCAACATAATAGAACAATCAAATCACAACATAATGGGGTGGCTAGCCCCAACACACAACAATGGCCCAACCTAAGGCAATATCTAACCCAACTTCATACCCGAAGGTTCACATGCTGTCTCCGATAATGTAATCTAAATATGCGCTTCGCTAAACGAAGTCTCCCCAAGGGTAAGCCATAACCTACCTGGATGGCCGAACAACAACACCAATAAATCACTCTATCGCCTTCCCCTTCCGCTGAGCCTCGGAACCAAAGTAGTCTAGGCATATTCGAATACTAGATTAGAAATCATGAAGAATGATACTAATATTTCTACCATTCTATTTAGGTCAATTCTAACCCTAGAAATTGGGAAAACGGGCCCACAAGGGCAAAACGGAAAATTCGAAAGCAAAATATCAAATTAAGCACTAGGTGATCATAACCCAACCACTAATTGCTAAATTAACTCATAGATTTACCCAATTTTGAATTTGAAGCAAAACCCCCAATTTGGGTATAAACCCTAACTCTTTGATTCCAAAATTCAACACTAGAAATGGAAGATATATGATTAACAAGCTTAGATTCATCAAAATCTAACATAAACCCCATCAATTTCGTCATTAATAAGCCTAGAGAAAATATTCATCAAAACCCTATTCCAACTTCCATTACTAAGGGATTATTAAAGGAAAGGGGGAATCTATGATGATTATGATTAAAGGAAGAGTAAAGGAATTAGCAAGATTTACCTCCAAGAATATTCCCAAATTATCTCCAAGAACAGTTCCCCAAAGCTCTAATTTCGAAATGGGAGTAAATGAGGGTCTAAAGGCTTTTAACACTTCATTAAATATACACACAGCCCGTCACCCTCTTCGGAGACACAAGGACCGCTTCAGCGGTCCCTTGATCGCTTCAGCGGTCAAGGCAAACATCCTTGGACCGCTCCAGCGGCAGGGCTATTGCTCCATCGAAACCGCTGTCGTGGTGTTGGTGCCGCCAAAGCGGGCACCAGACACCAGAAACTTACCCAAGTTTCACCATTTGATCCAATTTTTCGACTAGTTCCCGAGGCCATCTGCTCACATACCATACACATAGACACACATAAAAACACGCTACGAACGCATCCGTGGCCTCGAAATTCCCAACGGAGGTCTCGTTGACCGAGTCAACCCCCGATGCCTTAATTCTAATTTCCAACCCAAGTCCCAAAATGCATCCGAGTGCATTGGGAACCGAACCAAATACACACACAAGTTCTAAACGACCATCCGGACCCCTCCGAATTGACGGAATCTCGAAAAATGTCCGTTTACCTAAAAGTCAACTTTGGGTCAACTATTTTTCACTTTAAGCCTATATTTCACAAAAGTTATCCGAATCTGGTCTAGACACCTCGGGAAGGGTGCCAACGGTCCCCTCGAGTAAAAAATGAGCTAATCAATGCTCGAAAAAGGGCGAAAAATGCTAAAAAGACTATAATGTTACATCAGATACCAATTGAACCATCGCTCGTCCTCGAGCGAAGAAAAGAAAAGAAGCGAGAAATACCTGAATCAGTAAACAACTGGGGATATCGGCTACGCATGTCGGACTCGGTCTCCCAAGTAGCCTCCTCAATGGGACGGTGCTTCCATTGCACCTTCACAGAAGCAATCTCTTTTGACCTCAACTTTCGAACCTACCTATCCAAGATCGCGATAGGCTCCTCCTCATAAGTCAAATTCTCATCAAGAAATATAGAATCCCAACGAACAATGTAGGTACCGTCGGCATGGTATTTCTTCAGCATCGAAACATGAAAAATCGGATGAACTCTCGCCAAGCCTGGCGGCAATGCCAACTCATAAGCTACATCACCCATATGGTCAACAATCTCAAACGGACCAATATACCTGGGGCTCAACTTGCCCCTCTTACCAAACCTCATAACACCCTTCATGGGTGAAACCTTCAATAGAACCTAGTCACCAATAGCAAACTCCAAATCCCGGACCTTCCGGTCCGCATACATCTTTTGCCGACTCTGAGCTGCCAAAAGCTTGGCCTGAATAACTCTCACTCTATCAAGGGACTCTCTCAACAAATCTGTACTCCAAGGCCGAGCCTCGAACCCATCAAACCAACCAATCGGAGATCTACATCTCCTACCATACAAAGCCTCAAAAGGCGCCATACCAATACTCGAATGATAACTGTTATTGTACGCAAACTCCACCAATGGTAAGTGTTGATCCCAATGACCACTAAAATCAATAACACACGCTCTCAACATGTCCTCGAGCACCTGAATGGTCCGCTCGGACTGGCCATCTGTCTGGGGATGAAAGGCTGTACTAAGATCCAATCGGGTACCCAACTCCTCATGAAACGCCCTCCAGAAACGGGAAGTGAAAATAGTACCCCAATTGGATACGATAAAAATATGAATCCTATGCAATCTCACAATATCCTGAATGTACGTCTTGGCTAACTTCTCCGCGGTATAGGAAACCTGAACTGGAACAAAGTGAGCGAACTTAGTCAACCGATCAACTATCACCCAAATAGAATCAAACTTGCCAAGGGTCTTTGGAAGACCCGTGACAAAATCCATGGTAATCCTCTCCCACTTCCACTCGGGAATGGGCATCCTCTGAAGCACCCTACCGGGTCGCTGGTGCTCATATTTTACCTGTTGACAATTCCTACACTTAGCCACAAAATCAACTATATCTCTCTTCATCCGATGCCACCAATAGTGCTGTCTCAAATCACGGTATATCTTAGTCACCCCCTGGATGAATGGAATAGCAAGAGCTATGAGCCTCAGATAAGATCAACTGAATCCAATCACCAACACGAGGAACGCACACGTGTCCTCTAATCCTCAGAATGCCCTCAGAATCAATCACGACCTCCTTGGCCTCACCTCTCAAAACTCTATCTTGAATCTTGCTCAACTGAGCATCCTCAAACTGATGAGTCCTAATCCGATCCAATAAAGACGACCTCGCCTCTATACAAGCCAAAATCCCGCTCGGGGCTAAAATATCAAGATGAACAAAGTTGTTGGCCAGAGTCTGAACCTCCATGGCCAACGGATGCTCGAAAATAATCAATCGAGCTAAACTCCCCATACTCACTGCCTTGCGACTCAAGGCATCAGCCACCATATTGGCTTTCCCGGGATGATACAGAATAGAGATGTCATAGTCCTTCAGGAGCTCCATCCATCGGCGCTGCCTGGAATTAAGATCTCTCTGGGTAAACACATACTGAAGACTACGGTGATCGGTGAAAACCTCACAATGAACACCGTACAAATAATGCCTCCAAATCTTCAAAGCGAAGACCATGGCCAACAACTCCAAATCATGGGTAGGGTAATTCTTCTCATGAACCTTCAACTGACGGGAAGCATAAGCTATCACTCTCCCTTCTTGCATCAACACAGTACCTAAGCCCATACGGGAGGTATCACAATAGACAGCAAAATTCTTACCCTTCACGGGTAATGCTAAGATCGGGGCTGTAGTAAAAATAAGCTTTAGCTTTTAAAAGCTCTCCTTACAATCATCCGTCCACTGGAAGGGAACATCCTTCTGAGTCAATCTAGTCAAGGATGAAACAATAGCAGCAAAACCTTTCACAAAGCGACGGTAATAACTGGCCCAACCCATAAAACTACGAATCTCAGTAACAGTAGTGGGCCTCGCCCAACCCCTCATAGCCTCAATCTTCTGTGGATCAACCATAATCCCATCCTTAGACACAACATGGTCCAAGAATGCTACAGACTCTAACCAGAACTCACACTTAGAAAACTTAGCAAACAAGCTATGTTTCTTCAACAACCCAAGAACAGAACGAAGATGGCTCTCATGGTCCTCTCTACTCTTGGAATACAACAAGATGTCATCAATAAACACAATCACAAAGGAATCAAGGAATAGTCTAAAGATGCCATTCATCAAGGTCATAAATGTAGTCGGGGCATTGGTAAGCCCAAAAAACATCACTAGAAACTCATAGTGGCCATATCTCGTCCAAAATGTTGTCTTCAGAATATCCTTCGGCCTGATCTTCAACTGGTGATAGCCGGAACACAAATCAACCTTCGAAAAGACCGAAGAACCCTGATGATGGTCAGATAGATCATCAATATGAGGCATAGGGAAATTGTTCTGAATAATGATCTTGTTCAACCGGCAGTAATCAATACACATCCTAATGGTCCCATCTTTCTTCTTCACAAATAACACAGGAGTACCCTAAGAGGAGACAGTCGGTCTAATGAACCCCTTGCTCAATAAATCCTGCAACTTCTCCTTAAGCTCTCTCAACTCAGTAGGTGCCATCCGATATGGAGGAATAGAGATAGGACGAGTGCCCGGATCCAAGTCAATACAGAAATTAATGTCGCGATCGGGTGGCATACCCGACAGATCCGACGGGAATACCTCCGTAAACTCGCTCACAATAGGGATAGACTCAAGGGGTGGAGATGCAACAATAGTATCACGAACATGAGCCAAATAGGCTAAAAAACCCTTACTTACTAACTTCTTTGCCCGAAGGAAGGAAATGGTCTTTTTCGGAGCGGGACTAGGAGTACCTCTCCACTGGCATGGCTAAGGTAACTGTCTTGACGTGACAGTCCAAGATTGCATGATAAGGAGAAAGCCAATACATCCCCAATATAATATCAAAATCCACCATATCGAGAATCATCAAATCTACCCAAGTGTCATACCCCACAAAAGTAACCAAACAAGGCTACTAAACTCGATCAACAATCACAGAATCTCCAACCGGAGTAGACACATGAACGGGTATATCTATGCTATCACAAGGCATATCCCAACCAATGGCATGAAATGCAGATATATACGAATAGGTGGATCCAGGATCAAATAACACAGATGCTGCTCTATGACGGACGAAATGGTACCGAAATCACGCGTCGAGGCCTGCCTCGGGCCTACTAGGAAATGAGTAACAATGGGCTCCACCACGCCTAGTCTGAGATCCTCCTCTCATACCTTGAGAACCAGCTCTAGCTGGTTGGGAACCATCTCTGGAACCAGGAGAAGCACCGCGGCCTGACTGAGCACCGCCTCTCTAAGAAGTCCTACCTCGACCACCAGATGATATAGGAGTCCTCGGCAGCTGATAATCCCGCCTGAGTCGGGGATATCTCCTAACAACATGCCCAACCTCTCTACAAGAATAATAGGTAAGAGGAGTTGAAGGCTGATACACAGAAGCTGAAGACCTGGATGAAGCGGCCCTTTCCACTGGTCTGGAGAACGAACTCTCAGGAGCTCTCTACTCAGGTGGCTCACTGGGGAAGCACCGTGTTGAATGCACAGGACGGCCGGAATATGGCTGATGCGGCCTCGAAAACTGACCGGCGCCCCTCGAACTAGAACCACCATAACTACCAGTCTGACGTGGCCTCTTGTCACCACCACCAAAAGCACGGGCCTTAGCGCCCTCAACCATAGAAGCATGCTCGATAATAGACTGGAAGGAAGCCTTTATAGACTCCATCTGAAGACAAGGAATCTGTAGAGAGCCCACTAGTCCCCAAACAAAACGCCTGATCCTATCGGCCTCAGTAGGGATCAACGGGCCAAATATAGGAAATGGGTCACATAGGACTCCAAAGACATGACACTCTTCGCAAGATGCAAAAATTTTTCCTTATGTGCCTCTCTCAAAGATCGAGGCACATACTTCTCAAGGAAGGTCCGGTAGAACTGAGTCTAAGTCAAAGGAGGGGAACCCTCAGGTCTGCATGCCACGAAATACCTCCACCACGTCTTCGCGTCGCCGCAAAACTGGTAGTACACATAATCAACGCCATGGGTCTCCACTATCCCAATCCAGTGCAGCAAGTCATGCATATCAAGAATAAACTCATAAGCATCCTCAGACGAAGTACAAGAGAACCTCGGCGGCTCTAACTTTTGGAATCTCCCAACAAGGTCCTGATCAGAAGCGGTCATAACAGCGCCCTCCATGGGCCTAATATCATCACCAGGAGCGGGTATCGCATCAATGCGAGGAGCCATAGCTGCGGCGGGATGTGCTGCCCGCGTAGGTCCCTGCTCAGGGGTCTGCGCCCCAACCCTAGTCTTTGAACCCCTGCCGGGAGTAGTAACACCTGCTGCCAACTGCTGGGCATCAAGATGAAGTAATACTCTAGCCATACTATCATGCATGGCTTGATCAGAAGTAACCTCAGGCTGTGTCTATGCTGGAGCCATATCTTCGGGCTCAGGAGACGGAGATCTCTCTCGGCGCTGTCCTACCGTTGGAGCCTTACCCCTGGCTGGGGCAGCCTCGTGGCCACTCGCTCTGCCGCGCCCTCTAGCTATCGCTCGCCCTTGGGTGCCGGCCAGGCGCGGGCTCCGGCACCCGACCTCGGGCCATAGTAGCTCGAGTCCTCACCACGAGAGAAGAGATAAGAGTCAGATACCAATTTGATCTTTCCAGATACCAATTTGAATAAAGTAGCACGAAAGAAAGAAAAAAAGTGAGATTTCCTAAATGTCCTATAGCCTCTCGCAGATAAGTACAGAGCTCATCGTACCAATCTACGAGACTCTACTGGACAAGCTCTTGTATTAAAGATCGGGTAACCTAGGGCTCTGATACCAACTTTGTCATGACCTATTTTTCCTAAGTTGTGCGGGCACTTACCTTCCCACCTCGGTAACCGAAACCTCAGCCCAATAATAAATAAAGTCACAAAACATAACTAATCAAGTGGAAAAGAATAGATAAGTAAGTCTCACGATATATATATATATATAGTAGAATAGTGCGGAATAATAATAATATCCCCATGGTCTAGTCTGAATAATACAAGAGCATCTAAAAGGGAAATAATATAAGTCTGGAATAATAATACATAAAGTGTCTATGTCTCTGAATAGAATAGGACATAAAGATAGAGAAGTCTTCAAGGCAGCGGATGGCCATGCTCACCCTGAAAAGTCAAAGATAAAGCTGAAGCGACTATCAGCCACGCGTCACGGAAGTGAATCCAACCTGATACTCTACATTCATAAAGGAATGCAGGAAGTGCAGGTCAGTATAAACCACAGTATTTGTAGGCATCATCGGCCGACTAAGCATAGCTAACACAATTTAGATAATAAAGCAGATAAGCAGATAAACCAACAAGTATAAGTCAAATGTAATCGAATCCAAGTACACGTCATCGCCTAAGTAAAGCATCTAATCCCAAATGTGCCAAGTCCGAATATATCAAGTCCGAATCCAACATCACAAGTACAACACCAAACATCTCAAAATCAAGCCATAATGCAATGCAATGCAATAGTGTATGAATGCAATGCAATGCCATGCAAATGCTTTGTACACATGTACTTCGGACGGAAATATCGACATTTCGGTAGCACAACCCAGTGTGACTCGCGAAGTCTAAGTGCCACCCGTCCCGGATCTTTGCCCAACAGACAGATGGGACCCCGGATCTTTGCCCACGGGGGGTTCTCACCGGCACCACTCTGGGGGACCTGCAGAGTCCATGCACTCAATCAACGATTCTGAAACTAACATCGGATATCGGCCACTCAATCAATGATTCCGGGACTAACATTGGATATCGGCCATCTCACGTCACTCAAGTAAAATCGAGCCCAGCTCATTAAGGTGTTTCATCAAATATCATCAGTATCTCAATAGTGTATCATGAAAATGAGAGTGCGTGCAATGCATGTATCAACATCAATAATCATGCTCAATATCACAAGTACCAACAATGGGTATGCCAACAATATATCCGAATCACAAATACCAACAATGGGTATGCCAATAATATACCGAATCACAAGTACCAACAGTGGGTACGCCAACAATATCGTAATCAAGATGATAAAATAGAATCCAACATCTATCAACAACTCATGGCATCAAGCCAACACAATAGAACAATCAAATCACAACATAACGGGGTGGCTAGCCCCAAACACACAACAGGGCCCAACCTAAGGCAATATCCAACCCAACTTCATACCCGAAGGTTCACATGCTGTCTCCGACAATATAATCTAAATATATGCTTCACTATACGAAGTCTCACCAAGGGTAAGCCATAACCTACCTGGATGGCCGAACAACAACACCAACAAATCACTCTATCGCCTTCCCTTTCCACTGAGCCTCTAAACTAAAGTAGTCTAGGCATATTTGAATTCTAGATTAGAAATCATGAAGAATGATACTAATATTGCTACCATTCTATTTAGGTCAATTCTAACCCTAGAAATTGGGGAAACGGGCCCACAAGGTAAAAATGGGAAATTCAAAAGCAAAATATCAAATTAAGCACTAGGTGATCATAACCCAACCACTAATTGCTAAATTAACTCATAGATTTACCCAATTTTGAATTTGAAGCAAAACCCCCAATTTGGGTATAAACCCTAACTCTTTGATTCCGAGATTCAACACTAGAAATGGAAGATATATGATTAACAAGCTTAGATTCATCAAAATCTAACATAAACCCCATCAATTTCGTCATTAATAAGCCTAGAGAAAATGTTCATCAAAACCCTCTTCCAACTTCCATTACTAAGGGATTATTAAAGGAAAGGGGGAATCTATGATGATTATGATTAAAGGAAGAGTAAAGGAATTAGCAAGATTTACCTCCAAGAATATTCCCAAATTATCTCCAAGAATAGTTCCCCAAAGCTCTAATTTCGAAATAGGAGTAAATGAGGGTCTAAAGGCTTTTAACACTTCATTAAATATACACACTACCCGTCACCCGCTTCGGCAACCTTTGGACCGCTCTAGCGGAGCCGCTTCAGCGGTCAAAGCAAAAACCATTGGACCCCTGCCGCAGTGCTGGTGCCGCCACCAGACACCAGAAACTTACCCAAGTTTCACTATTTGATCCGATTTTCTGACTATTTCCCGAGACCATCTGCTCACATACCATACACATAGACACAGATAAAAACACACTACGAACGCGCCCGTGGCCTCAAAATTCTCAAAGAAGGTCTCGTTGACCGAGTCAATCCCCGATGCCTTAATTCTAATTTCCCAACCCAAGTCCCAAAATGCATCCGAGTGCATTGGGAACCGAACCAAATGCATACACAAGTTCTAAACGATCACCCAGACCTCTCGGAATCGATGAAATTTCAAAAAAAGTTTGTTTACCCAAAAGTCAACTTTGGGTCAACCACTTTTCACTTTAAGCCTATATTTCACAAAAGCTACCCGAATTCGGTCTAGACTCCTCGGGAAGTGTGCCAACGGTCCTCTCGGGTAAAAAAATGAGCTAATCAATGCTCAAAAATACCGGAAAGACTATAACGATCAAACGGGTCGTTACACAGACTCAGTGATATACGCATGACAAATAGACAAAGACAACTTTGATAAAGTCACTTTAGAAAAGTAGCTTTAATAAAGTAGCTACAGGATCAACAAAGGACAATAATACAAAGACTATTTTGAAAGTTTCACGTGACGATAGGGCCCAAAGCACACCCGACTGAAATTCAGAAAGATTCTTTGAACAAATTCAAGTCCAAAATTGAAGTTCGGAAGCTCCTATAAATAGAGACTTCTTGAAGACGGAAGACATCATCAACAACACATACAAGCACCAAAAACCATATTCCCCTTCCCTTTCACCAAATGCCTCAACTCTCCTTCCTAATTCAAACCTTTGTAATATAAACCTCTCTCTGCAAAATAGTACTAGTTTTTCAATAATCCTCCAAGTGTGAGAAGTAGTTTTTGGGGTTCGTCGAAGGGGAAACCTCTCTCCATCTTTAAGTCATGTAAGTTTTTATAACTATGTACTCTCCCAGTTATATTATTAACTTGTTTTATTGTAAAAATCTATGTTATATATCTATGTTTAAGTAATTTCTAGTTATTATGGATCTGTTACTCTTAGTATATGGTTATTCTCTTAATTCTTACTAAACTCGATGGATTAACCTGTAAATTCCTAGGTTTTGAGAGGCCATTAAAAATGTCCAAAAATCATAAAGGACGAAATGTTTGGCCATGTCCGGTCTGAGGAAGTACCGAGTAGGATTGTTCAAAAATTTGAAATATATAACAGTTTTCAAGTGAACAAGCACTTTTTCAAACAATAATTTATTTTGTATTTTTTTATATCCCACTCTCTCATTTAGAGAATATAATAATGTCTGAATCACTAACTTTTGAATATTAAACAATATATATATATATAAATATTCATTCATAGTGTTGAGTGGCCTCGTCGGCCTATGTTATGTTGTGCAGTTTCCATGGTGGTCGTCAGCCCATAGATACATAAATATATACACACACACATGCTTATGCCTCGAGTGTTGTTCATTAATGGGATCTCTTTACCATTCTACTATCACATGGCGGCCTTGGCGGCCCCTATTATTGTTAGGTTAGATTGTTGAGTATTACAAGTTGGTGCTTGACCAATAAGGCTCGGGTGCTGGTTCCGCCCCTCTAGTTGGGGTGTGAGACATTCATCCTTAATTATGTAGTCCTTGTGTGACTCTTTATATGAATAATGGTAAAGAACCAAGCTTTATGACCTGATTGAACTTTACCAAGTTTTATGACTTGATTGAAATATGGACTTTTTTTTATCTTAAATGTTTAAGTGATTATAAATTGTAAACTTGTTACTAACAAACTGTGTAGGTGAATATCGAAAGGACCAATCCTCATCATCACTTCAGTTTAGGATCAGTCAACGATGCAGCTGAGTACACATGTTTCCCCGTACGCACTCTACAATTACTGCACCTTTTGAGTGCAGGTTCTGATCTAAGTTCTAGTAGAGGACGAGATCCAGCCAATTGTTGAGGCGTCCTTTGGATTTTAGGGCGAGTTGATGACTGTTCCACAGCACTGGACTCCATTTCTATCTTATTATTATGTCTTTATCTTTCGGACAATATTTATAGTATTTCATACTTGTATTCCGGATTTTGGTGTCACCAAGGCTTAAAGGTAATTTCTACACAATGGTGGTTTGGTTGGACTGTTGAGTATTATAGGTTGATGCCTAACCAGTGCCTCTCCGGTTGGGGTGTGAGACGTTTATACTTGATTATGTTGTCTTTGTGTGACTCTTTCTATGAATGGTGGTAAAGAACCAAGCTTTATGACCTGATTGAACTTTACCAAGCTTTATGACCTGATTGAACTTTACTGTCACGACCCGAGCTACGGGCCGCGACGGGTATCCGGGGCTGACCACCGAACACCGCTCATATTACCGCTTATCTGCTATCATTCATACTATATACTCGTAATCATATAAAACTGTCATTTTTACGAGATACGTTAACTTTTATAAACATAAGCCCTTCGGCTATCAAAATAATATATATACAAATACACACACATATACATGGAGACCATGGGGCCATACTACCCACACATACGTGACTACGAGCCTCTAACGGAATACTAGACATATAGACGGACAGACCCCGTCGTGCCCAAAATGTGAATATGCAAATATGTACCAAAAGAATAATCAAAGCACCTCGGACGATGGAGTGCTCACAAATCGACCACCGACTCCTAGGGATCGGCACCGTCTCCTGCCTCACGTGGGCATGAACACGGCGTCCAAGGAAAAGGGACGTCGTACGAACATTGTACGAGTATGTAAGGCGTAAATGAAACAAACATAACACGGAAATCGTAAATCATGAGATGAGGGCATAACCTGTACCATCTTTACATATGAACCAGTTTCGCGTACGTTCATCATACATAAATACATCACATACATTATCATAGCATGCAAGCATCATTACATCAATCATACGTCATTGTGTCGTTACCCGCGTCCGAGTAACCATCCTGTGCAGCCCACTAGTGGTGACATGTCCGCCCTTTTCTCGGTGCGGTGGAACCATAGCAGCCCGCCGTAGCGGTGACATGTCCGGCCAATTAGGCGCGGTGGAATCATATTATCACACATAGCATGCATTTCATACACTTGTCACCATTAACATTCAATTCATAGACATGTCGTGGCTTATCACGATTTTACCATAGTTTAACATTCTTAGTTACATACACACGTACATACATTAAGCTTGAGAGCGGCTAGGTTTATGTCGGGGTGACGTAAGGTCGTAAACCCCCGGTCATGTTATGGAGTAGCATAAGAGTCATATCTCACCTTGGAGGAATTTTACGATTTAAGGCGAGTACTTATAAGAAGAAATGCCAATGTATCGTGATCCTCATCATTGAACTCATAAGAACATTATATCGTGGTCTCTAGAGTCTTTATTGCATTCATAACGTATTTCTTATCCAGTCTCGTTACTCATGGACGTAGACATTTCATATCTAGGAACATAAAAGATCCGTGAAGGAAGAGGGAAATTATATTTAAGATTCATGCCTCGGAAGGAAGGGTAATGCCTCACATACCTCTTATCGTTAACTACTTTATGGCTTGCTCGTCCTCCTTTGATGTCCTCGTCTTTACCTTCAAGAGAGTTCGTATCGTCGTTAGCTAGACAATTATGAAACCATGCCTCTTAAGGCTAAAGAAAATTGGGCAGCGTTTCCTTTGTTTATACTACGTTCGCCATATTCCATATCAACTTCCAACACCCATAACAACCATCACAATATCGCTAACAACGATCGTCATTCATTCCTATGATTCGCATTTCGTAATTTCACCTAAATTCTCCATATTCATGACTACGGTTCGTTGTCACATTTGTTCACTTATAATACTTATTCCATCTCTCTAAATATCATTCATATCACATTCACAATCTCAACATAACCATTTTCATGATTCTCCTCAACTACTATTCAACAATGGCATAATCTACCCATTTATGACCCATTTTTCATACTCTTTCACAATCTAAGTGTTTCATCTTAATAATACTTCAATCAACATCTAAAGTTCATGAAACTTACCTTGAATGGTAGAGGAATAACCCTTGAATGATAATACGACCTCTAGCACAAAACCCTATTTCTTCTCTCTTGGAATTCCTTGACTTTGGTAGCTTTAATGAGTTTAACATTTAAGCTTGATTCTCCTCAAATTTGTTATTGATCCTTGATCTCCTTTAGTTTTCAGGATGAAATGTTTGAAGTTTTGCAGAGGCGGGAGAGGTCAAGTCGTGGACGAATGAATAAACGAAGTGGGGTCGTGGTTCACTTCGACCGACAGCCTTCACGGTCCGTGGAACCCTTGTCCTTGTTGGCCGGAATCGGTTGGTTCACGACCACCCAGCCACACTGGGCCGGCTGTTCACTGGAGACACGCCCACGGGTCGTGGAACATTGTCCGTCCGTGGAACATGGTCGCGGAACTCACAAGCCTCCACCTAATGGTTCCCGTCGTTTCGTTTGATCTCTAATCCTTATGGGACCTTCTTAGCACTTGTTCATCATTTCATTATGAATCTCGGGGGTGTCATAACTCTTCTCCACAACATTCTTAGGGCATCATCAACTCAATACTCCTAGTTCGCGTCCAATACACTAACTTATAACTCGATTCCCTTAAACTACTTTCTTGCTCCAACTAGGATGCCTTTGGAATCTTAGTTAGACCGTCAATTTCTACTTCTTGCTTATCCCACCTCGCATACGTCATGTCCTTCGCGAGGTCTACATACTTATGTGGGAGGGGAAATTTCGAGGTGGTGTAACATTGCCGGCTCATGTGTTATATTATCTATCGAAAGTTGTAACTCCTCAGGAGACAGGTTGCTATGGTATGTCTATATATGCGATAGTTTTGAGACGACGTCTCGACTGTTTACATATAAGTTCTTTATAATGCTAGTTGTGGGCTGATTATAGTTAACAGGTGTATACGAGTGTCCAGCTCCGGCACTAGTCACGGCCTACGGGGTTGGGTCGTGACGAAAGTGATGCTCCGAGCGCTCATCTCGGAGTGTCTACACGACCGTGTCTAGTGTAGTCTTGTTTTATCGGGTGTTATGTACCACATCTATAAACAGGAAGCTACAAGACATTTAGGAAGTTATATTTCCTTCTGTCTTAGATCGTGCGATAGAGCCAGAGTCTAGAAAATATCGCTTCTGACCTCTTTTCCTGTAGGTAGGTGCAGACTGGCGAGAGATGAAGAGATCAGCTTCAGATAGTGAGGGTGCTAAGAAGGCCCCCAGAGTAGATTCAGGACCACAGGCTCCCGGGACCGAGCAAGCAGAGGAGCCTCGCTTATTCCATGGAGACCGGTCCCTCGGGTAGAGGACCCGTGCCGACGATTCCTCCCGGAAGTTTTTGACATCCGGGAGGAGGACCCCCCGAGGATAGTTATGACACGATCCGTCCGAGTATTCGTTTGGGATACCAGGAGGAGATCCCGAGGTCGTACTGTTTTTATAGCAGGAAGCACTACGTTGAGCCGCCTACCCTAGGTAAGTGTTACGGAATTATTCCATTTCTATCCGGCGCTTTTCGGTAAACCAGAGTTGTCCGGTTATCTACATTCCTCGAACTCGATGAGCGAGATGATGAGAGGCCGACAAGCGAATTTTGGGTAGACGATGACGAGAAGCATACTTCAATTATAGATCACCGGATCGGAGTAGAGACCCGATCGACTACGAGGTATATGAGACTTTATTGAAATTTCCCATATATGTGCATTTGCTATAAATTATTACCTAATAGCGGCAAACGGAAATCAAAGGGGCCGTCAACCAAGTATTTATAAGTAACGGCGACCAAGGTGTTCTCGTCACCATGAGGAATTTTGAAATATAGGATGGAAAGTAGTCATACATACAGGTGAAAGTTAGACATTAAAGATTGAAAGGGAAACTAAACAGAAAAATGCAATGTGTGCAGTTGAGTTGGACATATGAGGTAAGTTCATCATTTTTATACCGTTGTTGATATCGGGAGCCCTATATATATATATGTGTGGTCCCGTGATATGGCATGGTAAAAAGAATTTAGAGAGGGCTTGTAATTCTAAGAGACTTTGATTTAGAAACAAAGAGAGAATGAGACATAGGTTTGATGGAGTGTTCTTAAAGGTCGTGCCAATTAATAACGGGGATGAATTATGACGAGTTTATAAAAGTAATAGTATGATTAAGACAAGAGACGAGAGGAAAAAATTGTTGATATGAATATATTGATAAGACGGCTTGTGAGATATTAAGGATAAAGTTGACCGTAAAGGGTAAAGGGTTAGGTTGTTACATTATAGGATTGATTACGAATAAGATATAGTGTAAATATAATGGGGATTTTAGAGAAGCCTAGTGAGAAGGTTCTAAGCGATGATGTGACCTATGTAGCTAGAATATAAAGGCAAGTATTATAGAAAAGTAAGGCTTATCAAGTTCTCAATGGGAGTTTAGAATAAAGGGTTATATAATAACGGGAATGATAGCGAGCGTAAGAAAAAAAGGTAATCGGGAAGAAGGAAACAAGCAGAAAGCGAGGATAAAGAATTAGTAATAGATCATGACATGTGTAAGCCAACTTCAGGAGATACTATAAGTGATAAAGTGAAAAACCGGTTATAAAAAGATGAGCAACGGGATAGAAGTGTTGCAAGAAAATGACTAATATGATAAGAACAAGTAGATGAATGAAATACATTTTGAAAATGAGTAAAGGTTATGTAGAAGCGTGGAACCAAAGGATAGCATAAGATTCCTTGTGCTAGAATAAAAGATAAGATGGAATGGAAAATGATAGGCTATAGAACGAAGCACCAGGAAGACGTAATTAATTGAGTACGGGGAGTATGGAACGAAAAGTGGTTATATGAACTTAACGGGTAGTAACGATATGGTGATAAGATTAAGACCATTATTGGTAACTTGGATATGTTTTCTAGTAAGTTAGAAGCCGTTGATGGGTACACAACAAGGGTGAAAAGACATAAGGCATAAGGGATGCGTGCACGACTTCACCTCGAAAATAAGGAATCCTTAAGGACAAAGATGGTAGGCTCGAGGAACAAAATGGTGTATTATAAACTCATCAAAGCTATAAAAAGATGAGCATAGGTTGGGATAGAGTCAAGAGAACTTTTGACACTTATTGTCGGAATATAATGATGGGATTGGAACAACTAGGATGAATGAAATACTATTGATTGAAAATGGAATGTGGCCTCGGATGAGTTGTTACGTTATGCTTTACCGAACGATTACAAGGATTTTCCACTATATATTGAAGGTCTCGTCGCTTCGTGATAAAAGTTTCGTACGTGATAATCAAAGTTATACATCATAAAGGAAAAGACAATGGATAAGGTACGGATCCAAGTGAATTGGAAAAGGATCAAATGAATTTGAAATTGGAAATAGGGACATATGGAACGAATAAACGGAATATTAAGTATAAGTACACTTAAGGGGGGAAGTGTAGTACGAGAAATGCGGTGTAAGAGGGAGATAATTGACACCATAATATATTGATATGGATGCTTAGACGAGGTCCCTTGATACAAGTTAGTAAGATCGAGTAAGTTAGAAGCCAGGATGGTAATTGAGATAGTGCTGAGAATTATTTGTAAAGATTGCAACATAATGTGTGACAGGAAAGTTAAGTGCAAAAATCCGAACAACGAGGCAATAGAAGAGTTCGAATTAAAGATAAAGCAATGACACGAGATAACGTGCCTAGAGTGTTACAAGTTGGGATAAGGGAATTATAGAATGGTTTAAGTGAGACGAGCAGAACAAGCTGGTTACTGATGACAGTGAACTTATATGTCAAATCAAAAATGTGTCAGAATTACACCAGCGGACGATAGTTAAAGCACAGAGCGGCTATGTAAAGCTATTATATGAGGAGACTTCATCGCTACTTGATAACTAACCCTAAGGATAGAGATTAAGAGCTAAAGAGCAGAGTGCCAACTAGAGTCTGTTAAAGAAGTCGAGAAGTAATGTATGAGACTAAAGATTCCAGAATATAGACTTCATTACAAGCTTACCTCGTACTTCACGGAAATATGACTCTATACGGATTATTGTAGATAGGCTGGCAAAACCAGCCCATTTTCTCCCAGTCATGACTACTTATTCAGCTAAGGACTATGCAAAGTTATATATTAAGGAGATAGTTAGACTTCACGGAGTTCTCACATCTATTATATCTGACAGAGGTGCTCAGTTTACAGCTAACTTCTGGAGATCATTCCAGGAGGGATTGGGGACACAGGTGAATCTTAGCACGGCATTCCACCCTCAGACTGACGGGCAAGCCGAGCGTACTATTCAGACGCTAGACGTGTTACGGGCCCGTGTTATTGATTTCGCAGGCACCGATGATCATTTGCCACTTATTGAGTTTGCTTATAATAACGGCTACCATTCAAAGATTCAAATGGCACCGAGAGAGGCTTTGTATGGCGTAGAAAGTGCGGTCACCTATTGGCTAGTTTGATATTGGGGAGACTAAGCTAATCGGCCCAGATATGATTCAGCAAATAGTTAATAAAGTAAAGCTTATTCAGGAAAGACTGTTAGCCGTACCGTAGCAGTCAACAAAAGTCTTACGCAGATAATCGACGTCGACACTTAGAGTTCCGGATTGGCATCGGGGTATTCTTGAAGGTGTCACCTATGAGGGTGTAATGAGATTCGGCAAGAAGGGAAGCTCGGCCCGAGGTATATCGGGCCTTGTCGACATTGTCCGTAAGATAGGCAAGGTTGCTTATGAATTAAACCTACCATCTGATCGGGAAGCAACGACACCGGTGTTTCGTGTGTCTATGTTTCGCGAAGTGCATTGGTGACCCTTCTAGGGTATTCCCTGTGGATGATGTCCAAGTAACGGAGGAGCTATCGTATGAGGAGAAACCTATAGCTATACTGGATCGTCAAGTGAGAAGGTTGCGTACTAAAGACGTGGCTTCCGTTAAGGTACTGTGGCGGAACAATAACAGAGAGGAGATGACTTGGGAAACTGAAGAGGAGATGAAGAAGAAATATCCTCACTTGTTTCCTATGCCTACAGGTAATCTAAACTCCTCGTTGATTATATTGATTGGTGAATAAAGCTATATGATAGCTATAAAAGAGACTCCCCCGAAGTGCTTATAAGACCCTGTAAGACTAGTATAACATTCGAGGACGAATGTTCTAAAGGGGGGAAGGATGTTATATCCCGTATTTTTAAACATTGGGATATTCTAAAGCTAATCACGACAAGCTAAGGACAAGACTATTTGGGATACGAGGTAGAGACTTTTAACCTCCGATTTTATTTTAATGCACAAAGTGCTTATAAATTTTATTTGGTATATATGTATTATTGGAGATTAGGGATTAATTAATTGGGATTAGATTATTAAGCAAGAATTAGTGATTAAGTAAATTAATTGAGATTAATAATCAAGTGGGCCCCACCCTGTTACACCTCGCATTTTTGCATATTTGAATATTTCGAGTTAATGGCGGGAAGTTGAGGACGAGGTTATATTTAGTTTGGTTGGATGCGCAAGTCGCTTATAATATTATTGGAATGGAGCGTTAAGGATAAATTTGGGAATAAGAAAACTAGGAGGCTAATAATTCCATGAAGTGGCACAAGTGTATACTATATATTTGTGGGCTAAATATACATGCATGGACCAATTTAATTATGGACAAAGATGACCAAGCCCAATTTAGTTAGTCATCTTTTCTACTTGGAAAATTCAAGGAAAAAGAAAAGAAAATTCTAGAAAATAAAAGAAAGGGGAAAAGAAAAGAAAAATCTAGAGAGGGGGCATGTGCCCCTCACATGCATGCCATGTATATATAAGGGAGAGGGGTAGTCATATTTCAAGAAGAGAGAAAGAAACAAGAAAGAAAGAAAGACAAAAAAAAAAAAGAGAGAGGGAGTCGGCCAAGGGCTGGCCGAACTCAGCCCTTGGAAAACATGGATCAAAAATTTTTCTCTTCTTGCTTTTCTACTAAATGGAAGGCTCTCTATCATGTGGAGTGGTTGTTGGAAGAAGTAGATCATTTGTTTGCTACATACAACCATAGTTGAGAATGAAGAAGGCAAGTAGAAAAGGTAAGATTCAATCCTCTTTTACATGTTCTGGATGCCTTGGACGAGTTAGTTATAATGCATGGAAATGAATGAAAATCAAGGTTGTATATTGTTGTGTGGCCGTGTATATATGTGCCTTGGTGTAGGTATGAAGAACAAATTTTATTTAGTGTTTGATTGATATTATTATGAACGTTTTAAGCATGTTGTAATGTATTGAAATGTGAATGAGATGCATGAAATAAAGATGTTGGTGTTGTAGCCGAGAGTATGGGCTGTTTGGTGTAGCAAAAGAATGAACCATTTATTTAGTGTTTGGTTGGTGTTGTTATGGATGGGTTGTGTGTGTATTTTAGCATGTGAAAAATGAATGAAACTCATGCAAGTATGCATGTTGGAGCTTGGCCGAAAATGGGCTGATTTGGGTAGACATGAAGAGTTAATGTTATTTAGTATTTTGGATTGTCGTTGTTATGAATTTTATGGCATGAAATGAATGTTTGATGATCCAAATTGAAGAAGTAAGTGTAGCGGGCTGATTTGGAACGTTATGTGGTTTCAACATGGTTTCTTGAAATAATAATGTAAACGTGTGGAATTGTTGATAGTTTGGCCGGGTTAAATTCCCGGATTGTTGTTGATTATATGTCACACCCTAATTTCCGGTAGGGTGTGATGGGCACCCGACCCTTATCTAGGGCCGAGCGAACCCCCTGACTATCGTAACACTCGTAATCATAGTAGGCCCTTACCCAGATCATAACTGCATAACGAAAAATTTTAAAAGAACAAACATATTTTATATCTACCTCAAATCATACAAAGCTTGCAACTGTACAGAATCTGTAATATCATATATAACAATACCACGGCTTATAGAGCCGTTCACAACTGACACCTCATACACACGACTCGCTAACGAAGTCTCTAACATGACTCGTATATCATGGCACGGAACAGAAACTCGACTCGGGCGCTGGCCCGGCAAGTGGAGCTCGCCAATCAGCTTCGGAACATCTCCCCGCTAGTATCTTTGCTCACTCCGGGGAGTACCGCGCGACATGAAACGCGACCCCCGAAGAAGCGGGGTCGTGCTTAATATGTCTTGAGTATGTAAAGGTGGAAAATCCTAATAACAAAATCATAGTTCTTAATGAACCCCTTCTGACGAAACAAGATGAATCGGGGAGTCGCTTGCACATGCGGCAACATCACACGTATATATACATATGTCGATGAAATATATACAATTATATTTCGGGAAACCCG
>NC_081352.1:58199722-58214255 GCF_029784015.1 Lycium ferocissimum
GATTGGATTTCAAAAGTTACATAAAGAGAGATTTTGTTCGTAAAAGATTCTGTAACTACGAACGACCGTAACTTTCATATATAGTCTCGGATTGCTATGAATCGTTCGTAGAAGTTTCTATAACGAGTAATGACTTTGACTTTCATGGGCGGGCCCGGATTGCTTTGATGCAAATCCGCGGTCCCCGAGATTTTCATATGGATAGTCCTAACGACTTTTTGAAAGAACTTAACATGTTATTGTGTTAACTCTCCGGCGTCGACTACTTACTTATTCATTGAGTCCGTAATTATGATTTTATGTGCATATGGTTTCTCACTACTCGCTCGTGCATGCCTCAATGCATCTTTCACCGAGTCCCGGCCGGGTACGTATTCGTGCAACTCCCCGCATTGTTCACCGAGTTCCTCGCTAGCCGGGTACGATATATATATATGATGATATGATGACATGATGATGTGATAAGATGGGGATGGTGGCCGGATGGCATATGATGATTCTATTCACGGATTCCCTCACTAGTGGGCGGGTACGTATATATATATATATATATATATATATATATATATATGATCGCATGATGACATGATTATGATATGATTTTACTCACCGAGTCCCTCACTAGAGGGCCTACGTATATATGTGCGATGATATGATGACATGATTATGATATGATTTTACTTACCGACATATGTATATGCATGATAAGTGTTTCAAAGGGCAAGTCTTGGTTATCTGGTTATTATACTTGTTCCTGTAACCCCTATTTCGATTATGATCCTGTTTACTGTCTTTCATGCTTTACATGCTCAGTACATATTCCGTGCGACCCCTTTCTTCGGGGGCTGCGTTTCATGCCGCGCAGGTACATACAGATGAGCCGAGGATATTAGTAAAAGATGTCCCAGCTGGATTGGCGAGCTCCATTTCTTCCCGGAGTGCTGCCGAGTCAGAGTATATGTGTGTTATCGTATCTTGGGTTATGTTAGAGACTTTGCAGACAGAGTCATGTGTATAATATGGCAGTCATGTAAGCGGCTCTATAAGCCGATGTATCAAAATGCCTTATATTACAGATTTCATACGGTACAGGTTTTATTTGATTTGATAAAGATGAAAGGCATATTTGTTTTCTGAAAAAATTTCATTATGTACTTATGTCATGTTTTGCGGGCCCGATGGTTATGAGTATCACGAGAGTCGGCGGGTTCGCTCGGCCCTAAGTAAGGGTCGGTGCCCATCACACCTTATCGAGTTAGGTGTGACAAATTGGTATCAGAGCGGTTCGTCCTAGGGGTTGTCTGCAAAGTCGTGTCAAGTGGAGTCCTGTTTATGGTGTGAAGCACGCCACATTTATAAACAAGAGGCTATGGGGCATCTAGGGTGGTTAATCTTCTTTCACCTCTTAGATCGTGCCATAGAGCCAAGTCACAGAAAATGAGATTCCCGATACTAACTTTTGATTTTAGCAGAGGAATGGCATCAACAGAAAAAGGTGACTACCGATATTTGAAATCACAAAGCACGCTGGTAAGGAAAGGTATGAAAGGTATATGTCGGGCAAGATATTGAAGTACGATTGAGATACAAGTTGAAGATTAAAAGGGAAATTAAACAAGAAAGTATAACAGGTGCTGTTTGAGTTGGGCATACGAGGTATGTTCATTATTTTTGTACTGTTGATGGTAATGGGAGCCCTGTGTGGCCGTGATATGATATGATATATATATATACATATATATGTTGGCCCTGTGAGGCATCATATATTTCTGCGTGCGAGTTTTGAGATAGTAAGAAATATAGAAGAAACTCGCCGAAATTTTCCCGAAATAAAAAAGAGAATGAGATATAAGTTTGTAATACGACTTGAAAGGTCGTGCGATAGTAATGATAAGATTTGATTAAATTGTGAGTACGGCCGACCTCGAGGAATAAGTTAATTGTCGAATTGGGGATAATAGTAATTAGAAGGTCGATATCGATATGGTAAAAAAAAATCGGAAAGGGCTTGTGATACTAAGAGACGATTTAGAAAAGGCTGGCAAACCTTGATAGAGGGTTATTTAAGGTACCGACTGAATTGATAAGCAGGGACGAATTATGACGAGCTTATAATTAAAAGAAGTAATAGTATGATTAAGACAAGATTACAGAGGAAAAGAATTGCGATGGATATGAATGTATGGATAAGACAACTTGTGAGATATTAAGGATAAAGTGAACCAGAAAGGGTAATAGGAAGAAGGAAAGATCGTGACTAATATTGAATACACTTCATATAAGTCGTACAAGGGTAGTGCGTTACTTATAAATACTTATATGCTCGGGATCAGACTAAGCAAATGTTTAATGAGAACAAGTTTGATTCGAAATAACGATGTTATGAAATTTTGGGTGCATTAAGGAAAGACGTAAAGATGGTTTAAGCTAAATCACCGAGATAGAATTAGGTACCGAGAACAAAGGACATGGCTATGGTTGAACCAGAGGCCTATTCCGATACCGGGTGTGAGATAAGAGAGGCGAAGACAAGTAAAACATAAGGATCAGTGAAGTCACGCTAAGGTATTTGCGGGTTAATTTGAGCACCTTCGCATATTTTTATAAAGATTGCAACATAACGTGTGACCGGAAAGTTGAGAGCAAGATCTGAGCAAAGGGACAATAGAAGGGTTTGAATTAAAATAAAGAGACAGCACGAGATGATGTGCCTAGAATGTTACAAGTTGAGTAAAGGGGATTATAAGAGGATTTAAGCAAGACAGGCAGAGCTAACTGATTACTAAAGGCGGGTGAATTTATGCGTCAGAATTCTTTCAGAAGGATACCAGCTGATGATAGTTAAGCAGGGGACGGCTATTAGCAGCTTAGAGACGATGGAAATCGTATGACGACAATCGGCGTCGACACTCAGAATTCTAGATTGGCGAGTGGGGGTGCTTGAAGATACCACCCATGAAAGGTGTAATGAGATTCGACAAGAAGGAGAAGTTTAACCTGAGATACATTGGACCTTATTACATTATCCGTGAGGTAGGGAGATTGTGTACTAAAAATGTGGCTTTTGTTTAGGTATGGCGGCGGAATAAAAACAGGAAGGAGACGACTTGAAAAGCTGAAGAGGAGATGAAGAAGAAATATGATTAATAGATGAGAGACGCAAACTATAGGAATAAAGGAACCCCCCCCCCCCCGAAGTGCTTATAAGACCTTGTAAGACTAGTTTAACATTCGAGGATGAATGTTCTAAAGGGGGGAAGGATGTTATATCCCGTATTTTGCACATTGGGACAATCCGAGCTAACCATCATAAGTTAAGGACAAGACTGTTCCGGGGTACGAGGTAGAGATTTTTTGACCTCCGATGTTGTTTTAAGGCATAAGTTGCTTATGATTTTATGGGCATGGAATATTAAGGAAAAATTTGGGGTTAAAAGTGAATATTTGGAAAGTTAACATTTCATGAAATAGAGGCCAGCGCCGTGCAATATTATGTGGGCCATGGGCCACATGGATGAATTATATATGTAATTGGAAGATGACTAATTAATCATCTTCATCATTTTCATCCCTTAGAAAATTCAAGAAACTTGGAAAAAATATAAAGAGAGGCCATTCGGCCATGGAACCGAGAATTTGAGCCCTCAAATCTTGATTCAAAAAAATATTTTCTTCTAGCAATTCCAACCAATTGGAAGGTCCTTATTAACGTGCTTAAAAATTGGCAATCATGTTGTTGCTTCATAATTTAAACTCACGTTGACGATTATATTTCGTATTTTTTGTACGTCGGATTATTCGCAAGCTGAGGTGGGGCCCACAAATTGAGATTTTTTGGGACATGAGACAATTTATATGAATAAAATATGTGAAGTTAAACATAACTCAAGAAGGACCCTTGAGCCAAATCAAAGTGGAAGTCCTCCAAGCAAATATTTTTAAGTAACTTTTTCGGGTGATCTGACTTCGAGGGGCAGAAATGGTATTATAAGTTTGGAATTTGGAAAAATACAAAAGATATAATTGTAGATAATTGAATTAGCTTTCCAACCATAGGTCGTGAGCCCACAGGTGACGTCGGGATAAGGAGATATGGACGTTTTAAGGCGGAAAGGTCAGTGGGCTAGGCCCAAACCGGGCCCAATCGGGTTAGGCCCATGACCCATGCCTATTTAAGTGAAATTTCAGCCCTTTCCTCTCATTTTTCAGACCAAGAACACCAGAAAATTCTGGAAAGAGAGAGAGAAGAGCCTTGAGAGAAGAAAAATCAATTTTGACCAAAATCCGAGCCCCGAATTTCGAAGCCCATGAAGAGAAAAGTGTTGTACGCCGCGTTGTCTTCAATTTGAGCTAAAAATCAACCGAGGAGAAGAGTGATAACGTGGGGGCTGCATGCTTAAGGTATGAATACGGTTCCTTTTCATTGTTAACGAATTTATTTAGAATTTTAACGGATTAGCACGGAGGGAATAGCCTGATAAATTCGTTTGTTGGTGTTGTGAATTATGGAAGGAGATTTGAAGAGAATTTTGGATGAAAATAAATGTATTTAGCTTTTAAAATGCGAAGGTTGTTGTTCATATGAATTTCGACTCCTTTACGGAAATAAAATTATTAAATAGTTATATCGCAAATTTGGTTGGTTGAGAAAATTTAGAAAACAGTGTGCGGGCTGTTTTATGGCATACGTCGGTATTGGAAATGATGTTAATACTATTGATATTGTTGTTGATGTTGTTGGTTACCGAATTGAGAATCGGGCTAGGCATATAAACGGGGGAAAATGCTTTGCGCCCAAATTTCTCAGAGACAAATGCTAACTTAGGATTGAATTCCTAAGTACCTATAGCTAATGTTTGGTATTTATTGACGTATTGTAGATTGTGAGAAGTCGAGACTAAAGTTCGAATTAGCTTAGGAAGCGGACGAGGTATGTAAAGCTTACCTTTCCTTCTTTTGGCATGTCTTAGGTATGATTAAGCTATGATAAGTTACGAGTCTCGGGGCAATTCCATTCCTATGATCCGAACATGTATATGAATCTTATTCACTTCGTCATGTTCGCATTTTAATATAGTCGGACTATGGTCCTTATGTCTTTTGTATGATTGGATTTCAAAAGTTACATAAAGAGATTTTGTTCGTAAAAGATTCTGTAACTACGAACGACCGTAACTTTCATATATGGTCTCGGATTGCTATGAAACGTTCGTAGAAGTTTCTATAACGAGTAATGACTTTGACTTTCATGGGCGGGCCCGGATTGCTTTGATGCAAATCCGCGGTCCCCGAGATTTTCATATGGATAGTCCTAACGACTTTTTGAAAGAACTTAACATGTTATTGTGTTAACTCTCGAGCGTCGACTACTTACTTATTCATTGAGTCTGTAATTATGATTTTATGTGCATATGGTTTCTCACTACTCTGCTCGTGCATGCCTCAATGCATCTTTCGCCGAGTCCCGGGCCGGGTACGTATTCGTGCAACTCCCCTGCATTGTTCACCGAGTTCCTCACTAGGGGGCCGGGTACGGTATATATATATATATATATGATATGATGACATGATGATGTGATGAGATGGGGATGGCGGCCAGGATGGCATATGATGATTCTATTCACCGAGTCCCTCACTAGAGGGCCGGGTACGGTATATATATATATATATATATATAATCGCATGATGACATGATTATGATATGATTTTACTCACCGAGTCCCTCACTAGAGGGCCGGGTACGGTATATATGTGCGATGATATGATGACATGATTATGATATGATTTTACTTACCGACATATGTATATGCATGATAAGTGTTTCAAAGGGCAAGTCTTGGTTATCTAGTTATTATACTTGTTCCTCTAACCCCTATTTCGATTATGATCCTGTTTACTGTCTTTCATGCTTTACATGCTCAGTACATATTCCGTACTGACCCCCTTTCTTCGGGGGCTGCGTTTCATGCCGCGCGGTACATACGTATGAGCCGAGGATATTAGTAGAAGATGTCCCACCGGATTGGCGAGCTCCATTTCTTCCCCGAGTGCCGCCGAGTCGCAGTATATGTGTGTTATGGTATCTTGGGTTATGTTAGAGACTTTGCGTACGGAGTCATGTGTATAATATGTCGATGTAAGCGCTCTATAAGCCGATGTATCAGAATGCCTTATACTACAGATTTCATACGGTACAGGTTTTATTTGATTTGATAAAGATGAAAGGCATGTTTGTTTTCTGAAAAATTTTCATTATGTACTTATGTCATGTTTTGCGGGCCCAGTATGGTTATGAGTATCACGAGAGTCAGCGGGTTCGCTCGGCCCTAAGTAAGGGTCGGGTGCCCATCACACCTTATCAGGTTAGGGCGTGACAAGTACGAACATTGTACTGAGTATGTAAGGCATGAATAGAATGAACATAGTAGAGAAATCATAAGACATAAGATGAGGACATAACCTTCGAATGGATATATTTTATACAAATATCATACGTAGCATATCATATGAATTACCATAGCGTATACATCGTCATATCATACATACATCATCATACCACTCATGCATCATCGTATCATATAGACATCATCATACCATTCATACATCATCATATCATTCATACTTCATCATCGTTAGCCCGCGTACGGGTACCCATTATATGCAGCCCACTAGTCGTGATCATGTCCGGCCCTCTAAGCACTGTGTAGTCGCACGCAGCCCACTAGTAGTGACATGTCCGGCCTTCTAGGCGTGGTGGAATCATAGCAGCCCGCCGTAGCGGTGACATGTCCGACAAATTAGGCACGGTGGAATCATAAGCAGCCCGCCTTAGCGGTGACATGTCCGGCCAGTTAGGCACAGTAGAATCACATCGTCGTACATATCATATACTTATCATTATTGTTCATCTAATAGGCATATCACAACTTTATCATAACTTAGTATCATTATATATTCATATACATATATCATCAAAAAATACATTAGAACTTATAGGCAACTACACCTAGGTCGGGTTGAAATAAGGTCGTGGAACCCCGATTACATTATGGAGTAATCAAATCATCGTATCTCACCTTGAAGGGACTAACATTTTAAGGTGAGTGTGCATAAGAAGAAGCACTAATGGAACCACACTTAGAATCTTTGGCTTCGTGGGCATCATATCTCACTTTAGGATTCCATAGACTTATCTCATCAACATCAATTATCATACTCGTGTCTCACCTCCTTTCTTTACCTTATACATATATATCCCCTTATGGTCATAGACTCATCGTCACCATTATCGTGCTCATAATATATCTCTTATCTTTATCTCAAATGGTTATTCATGAACGTAGACTCCGAGTTCTTCGGTATTTAGGAAATTCCTGGAGAAGGAGGAAAATCGTGCCTTGAAAGGAAAGAGACGAACATCATAAGATGGGTCTAGCAACAATGAATAATAGCAAAGAAACGTATAAAGGTCATTAGCTTTGTAGAAATTTTGTATCATAAGTTTTTGGATCTCTAGACTTGGGCTCATATCATATTTATAACATACCTCTTAACTTCATCTCATGCGAGCTCTTTATAACGTAGACTCATCATTTCCGATACATACATATGTGTAGAGAAGTCATAGAAAGGCAGGAGGATTCATACCATAGAGTCATGCCTTAGAAAGAAAGGACTAGCCTTACATACCTTTGTCGTTTAACTATTTGATTGCTTGCTTGTTCTCCTTTAATGCACACATTCTACCTTCAAGAGAATTCGTATTGATATTAGCTACACAATTATAAGGACGTGCTTCTTAAAGCTAGAGAAAATTGGGCAGCGTCTCCTTTGTTTATATGACTTCCTCCACATTCCATATCAACTCCCAAACATTTATAACAACAATCGTCATTCATTTACATTATTCACATTTCGTGACTTACCTTCAATTATCCAAAATCATAATTCACTATCATGTTTCTTCACATATAATACTTATTCAATGTTCTAAATGTCATTTATAACGTATTCATAGTCACAACATATCAATAATCATGATTCAATCCAAACTTCTATTCAACAATGACGCTATTGCCACATTTATGACCCATTTCATATATTTTTGTACCACCCAAGTGTTTCAACTTATTACTACTTCAAACATCATGAGATTACCATGAAACTTACCTTAGATGATGGTAGAATAAGTCTTGAGTGGAGATTCCCTTCTTACACCAAAAACCCTAATTCACTTCTTTTGGAATTTCTTGGTTTAGATGACTTTAAAGTGTTTCACAATCTTGATTCTTGTTGGTTTGATGAAGTTGATCATCAATTTTCCTTGAATTCTTGTAGATGAAGTCTATGGAATGTTCTAGAAGTCTTGAGAGAGATGAAGAAGTGTGTGCAATGAAATAAATGAAGTTGGGATCACATTCATAAACTTGGAAGAGTTCAGCCCGTCGGGAGTTCCACGGACTCTTCCACGGTTCGTGGAACATTATGTGGGTCGTGGAACTGGTCGTGGTTCATGACCAGCCAGCCACCATCTCTGCTGTCAGTTCCACGGACCATTCCACGATCCGTACAAAGTTTCACGGTCCGTGGAAGTGGCCATGAAACTCACAGCTTCTCCGAAGTTGTTCCCGTCGTCTCGTTCGACCTCCAATCCTTATGGAACCTTCTTAACACTTGTTTATCACTTCATTAACAATCTAAGGGGCGTTACAACTCTTCCCCAAAACATCATTAAGTTGTCATCAACTTGCTACTCATAAATCCTTTTCCGATACTTATCGTATACATTGCCTTCTGTTGGCAACTTTCTCGTCTAACATCGGATGTCTTTAAAATCTTACTTAAGGTCATCAAAAGTCATTACTTACTTATTGAAACATCATATACTTCATGCTCTTCATTAGCCTACTCACTGTGCATCAACGAAAAATTTTCCGAGGTGTAACATTCTTCCCCTCTTTTGGAACATTCATCCTCGAATGTTAAGCACTCGGGGATTCTACGAAAATTTCGCCAGAGTTTCCCCTGTAATATGGCACTACCACCCTGTCACAACAACCCATAATAAACATGCCTCACAGAGCCACAACACAATAGCATTATAAATTGGCCGCACACGACCCATTTGCATAAAATAAAAGCATACATACCTCAAAATCTCGATGTCTCATCATAACTTTCTTCCGGAGGCTGAAATTAGTGCGGATATTTGGATTTCATAATTTTTTCCGCTTCCCATGTCATCTCTTTTCGATTACTATTTCTCCACAAAGTCTTAACTGAGGCCACTTCTTTGTTCCTAAGCCTCCGTACTTGCCTACCTAATTTGGCAATGGGTTTTTCATCATAAGCTAACTTTTCTCTCACTAGAACATCATTTACTGGGACGATCCTAGTAGGATCTCCAACACATTTATGAAGCATCGAGACATGAAAAGCTGTATGAACTGACTCCAAATCAGGAGGTAGATCTAATTCGTAAGCCACTTTTCCTACCTTGAGCACAATTTCATAAGGCCCAATGTACCGGGGACTCAACTTTCCCTTCTTGCCAAATCTCATAACGCCCTTCATTGGCGACACTTCTAAGAATACTCAATCTTTCATCTGAAGTTTTAAGTCTCGTCTATCCTTTTTCTTGCTCACTAATAATATTAAGTCTTACATGGTTTGCAAATCTATCTCACTTGATTTCATTGGCAAAGTATAAATGCTAGCAAGTCACATAATCGTTCTTGAGTGATTCGTGACCTATACATATACATGTATCCATGTTCGTATACATATTCGTGTTCGTAGTCGTATTTTCATTCATACTCGCATTCATCTACATATTCATTTTCATAGCGTTTCCATATCCGTAACATATTTGTACTCGCATTCGTATCATATACATATCACATATATTACATTTGCTTAGCATATTCATACTCATATTGATTTCACATACATAGCATTTACATAGCATGCCCGACCACGAGGGTTCAGTGTTATACGTAGGCACATATACATATAAGATCATAGGCATCTTTAACATCGTTACTATTGTCATTCATTACATCTATCTGTCACATCTTAGGGTCTGTCATTCAATCTCTATACTTGTGTTCTCTTTACTCGCTTCCCCCCCTTTTAAGGGTTTTGCCTGCACCATTTTTAAATCCGTTGCCTCGCCTTTAAATCTTTAATTCTTATACCCCTCACTATACTACATCTTATTCATGTCGTTTCCCATGATTCATAGCTACGATAATTCATGTGTGAGGGCTTAACATACTCGTCTTATAGTTTTGTAATCAAGTAATACAACCGACATAGCAATCCGAACAAGGATGTATTTTACTTAGCTCATCTGGTAGTTATGAGTCGATGTCTAGATTCGCTCCAATTAAAAACTTTTGTTTCATGGGAATATTCACAATAGTAGTAGGTCTAGCTATCCGTACCATCCATGTAATGTCACTTACCTTTCTTCGATTTCCAAAATTCACTTATAGCATCATCTTTTTCCCTTTCTTCCCATTTTGAATTATTCTTCTCCATCCTATAATCGACTTATAGCAATCGTAGATGCATTTTCCCTTAAACTCGCCATTTTGTTTTTCTTTGGTTTCAAGGATCTAAGTCTCCTGTACCACTAACACCCCTTATTGCCTCGTACTCTTTTACTCTTGTGTTGCATTCAACATTGATTTCAAAACCAATCATAATCATGTTGTATTTGTCGTTGATGATAGCCTTACTTTATCGCTTTATCATCGTACGGTAAACCCGTAATTGATGGCCACATTTTTGTCCCCAACTAATTCTTTTATACACTTTACTCATTCTGTCTTAGTGGAGGATATTCGTAGGAGATGCGTCTCCCTTTTCTCATAACACGACTATTTCTTAAGCACGCGTACTTCGTATATTTCCTCTTCCTCCTATACCCGTATTTATTCGTCTACATTCTTTTCTCTTCAACTTATCTTATTACCTCCCTTTTTATAATCAATCCTTTATTCCTCGTACACGAATCCTATTCTTAACTCAGTACCTCTTTGTCCTTTAGAATATATATATTGCCCTCATACACTCCGTTCTCAACCACTCATCGCTGGCCTTTTCTTCTCTCCATGATAATTCTGTCTACGGTTCCCGCCATTTCTTTTTAAATTCCAAGGAAAATTTCGGCAGGGTTTCTCTTGTAAACATAACAATTCCAAACCTACACATAGCCCAATAAAACACGTCCCATGCCTTAATAGGACATGTATGGGGGCACACATAATACACAACTCAGTAACATAAGATCACTTACCATTAAAGGATATAAATAACAGAGCTTGTCTCATAAGTTGTGCCTGCACACTCGGTCCAGAATTCCAATATATATATATACATACACATATTATTATATATCACACACCTCTAATCAACTTACTTGTAAATCACGATTCTAGCTATCACTAGGTCGCTAACAAATATTGTCATCTCAAATTGTTGGGTTGGCTCAGATTTCTAACCTCAACACAATCATCACATCGGGAGTAATACATGACAGTATAGGACCTGAATCAATCGGCTCATACATATCATAAGAGATTACTGAAAATATACCTGGGACTATATCAGAGGGGTACTCAAGATCCTGTCGCCCAGCTAATGTGTAGGTATGATGCTGGGATCCACTTGGACTGGGCATTCCTCTTCGGTCTCTATCACCGCCTACTAACATCTGTGACCTTTGCCTTGGAGGCCGTATCGATGATGAAGAGCCAGCTACCACTCCCTTAGTCCGAACCTTATCATTGCCATGTAGCGATGGGCAGCCGCACTTGAAATGGCCTGGCCGAGCACAGACATAACAAAAATCCGAGCCCAAGCGGTACAGTCCCCAATGTAACTTCCTGCATTGACTACATTGTGGCACAAGTGATCTCATCTGACTCGAATTACCCTTATTCCGAGAGTTAGGAACTATGAGACTCTGGAGCAGCCTAGAGTTAGTAGATCCATCACACCTGGGTCCAAGAAACTGTGGAGGAGTGCTAGTTGTCGAACGAACTGAGTGCTTGGCGAATTGTTGTCTCGGAGCGCCCCTAAACTCATGATCAAACCCTGAAGAATTAACTCTTTTTCTCCGACCCCTGTTACCGTGGTCCACATCCTGCCACTGAGCTTGAGCGGCTACTAACTGGGTCAGTAAAAGAATGGCCTATCTTATCTCTTAACTCGAGGCATCTGGAGGAGGGACTGGGGGTGCGGTAGCTAAAATTGAGGCTTCCCTCTGATCCTCTAAAGTGGGCGGGGTACTCAAAAACCGAGATAGGGCCTTGTTTTGGGGTTCACTCTCCCCCATATCCGTAGATAGCCCCCATTCCAGCCCTTCTGCAATCATTGCCTTGCCCTTCTGGGCTGTAGTAACTTTTCCTTTCATCGACTTTACCGAAATCATAAACGCACCATTAGGGAGGGGAAAATCTTATAACATAGCTCTATCGCACGATCTTATAAGAAGAAAGATGGTCATTTTTCCTAAATGTCCCGTAGCCTCCCGTTTATTAGCGAGGCGCGCAACACACCATAAACAAGACTTACTAGACACAAACAGACACTTCCTAGATCCGAATCGCTTTAATACCACTTCACACAAAAGCCGAGGGGTCATGATGGGTACCCGGGGCTAACCACCGAGTACCACTCGTTAGATTACTCATCTGCCTTCATTCAAAATATATGCTCATGATTATAGAAAACTATTATCATTTGAAACATATTTACTTTATATACATAAGCCCTTCGGCTATCAAAATAATATATATACATGCCTATACATGAAAGACTGTGAGACCATACTACCCACACATACGTATCTACGACCTTCTACTAGAGTACTAGACATATTGGCGGGATAGGACCCCGTCGTGCCCAAAATATATGTACACAAAAATACTGTCTCAAAATAGCACCTCCAGAATATAGGAGGGCTCCCGTAAATCGCTCTGATAACTCCTATGGATCAGCACCATCTCCCTGCCTACCTGTGGGCATGAACAATACGCGTCCAAGGAAAAGGACGTCAGTACGAACATATATCATCAAAACATACATTAGAACTTGTAGGCAACTATAGCTAGGTCGGGGTGACATAAGGTCATGGAACCCCGATTACATTATGGAGTAATCAAATCATCGTATATCACCTTGAAGGGACTAACATTTTAAGGTGAGTGTACATAAGAAGAAGCACCAATGGAACCATACTTAGAATCTTTGGCTTCGTGGGCATCATATCTCACTTTAGGATTCTATAGACTTATCTCATCAACATCAATTATCATGCTCGTGTCTCACCTCCTTTCTTTACCTTATACATATATATCCCCTTATGGTCATAGACTCATCGTCACCATTATCGTGCTCATAATATATCTCTTATCTTTATCTCATATGGCTATTCATGAACATAGACTCCTAGTTCTTCGGTATTTAGGAAATTCCTGGAGAAGGAGGAAAATCGTGCCTTGAAATGAAAGAGACGAACATCATAAGATGGGTCTAGCAACAATGAATAATAGCAAAGAATCGTATGAAGGTCATTAGCTTTGTAGAAATTTTGTATCATAAGTTTTTGGATCTCTAGACTTGGGCTCATCATCATATTTATAACATACAACTTAACTTCATCTCATGTGAGCTCTTTATAACGTAGACTCATCATTTCCGATACATACATATGTGTAGAGAAGTCATAGAAAGGTAGGAGGATTCATACCATAGAGTCATGCCTTAGAAAGAAAGGACTAGCCTTACATACCTTTGTCGTTTAACTATTCGATTGCTTGCTTGTTCTCCTTTAATGCACACGTTCTACCTTCAAGAGAATTCGTATCGATATTAGATACACAATTATAAGAACGTGCTTCTTAAAGCTAGAGAAAATTGGGCAGCGTTTCCTTTGTTTATATGACATCCTCCACATTCCATATCAACTCCCAAACATTCATAACAGCAATCGTCAATCGTTTACATTATTCACATTTCGTGACTTACCTTCAATTCTCCAAAATCATAATTCACTATCATGTTTCTTCACATATAATACTTATTCCATGTTCTAAATGTCATTTATAACGTATTCATAGTCACAACATATCAATATTCATGATTCAATCCAAACTTCTATTCAACAATGACACTATTGCCACATTTATGACCCATTTCATATATTTTTGTACCACCCAAGTGTTTTAACTTATTACTACTTCAAACATCATGAGATTACTATGAAACTTACCTAAGATGATGGTAGAATAAGTCTTGAGTGGAGATTCCCTTCTTACACCAAAAACCCTATGTTATATCCCGTATTTTTGTACATTGGAATATTTTTAAGTTAATCGAGATAAGTTTAAGGACAAGATTATTTTGGGATATGAGATAGAGACTTTTAATCCCCGATTTTAATAAGTGCACGACTTGCTTGCAAATTTCAAATAACATGGAAATATTAGTGGATATTAGGGATTAATTAACCATGATAAGATTA
>NC_081352.1:58214355-58221621 GCF_029784015.1 Lycium ferocissimum
ACCCCGTTACATTATGAGTAATCAAATCATCGTATATCACCTTGAAGGGACTAACATTTTAAGGTGAGTGTACATAAGAAGAAGCTACCAATGGAACCATACTTAGAATCTTTGGCTTCGTAGGGCATCATATCTCACTTTAGGATTCTATAGACTTATCTCATCGCATCAATTATCATGCTCGTGTCTCACCTCCTTTCTTTACCTTATACATATATATCCCCTTATGGTCATAGACTCATCGTCACCATTATCGTGCTCATAATATATCTCTTATCTTTATCTCGTATGGCTATTCATGAACATAGACTCCTAGTTCTTCGTATTTGGGAAATTCTGGAGAAGGAGGAAAATCGTGCCTTGAAATGAAAGAGACGAACATCATAAGATGGGTCTAGCAACAATGAATAATAGCAAAGAATCGTATGAAGGTCATTAGCTTTGTAGAAATTTTGTATCATAAGTTTTTGGATCTCTAGACTTGGGCTCATCATCATATTTATAACATACAACTTAACTTCATCTCATGTGAGCTCTTTATAACGTAGACTCATCATTTCCGATACATACATATGTGTAGAGAAGTCATAGAAAGGTAGGAGGATTCATACCATAGAGTCGTACCTTAGAAAGAAAGGACTAGCCTTACATACCTTTGTCGTTTAACTATTCGATTGCTTGCTTGTTCTCCTTAATGCACACGTTCTACCTTCAAGAGAATTCGTATCGATATTAGATACACAATTATAAGAACGTGCTTCTTAAAGCTGAGAAAAGATTAAAAGCGTTTCCTTTGTTTATATGACATCCTCCACATTCCATATCAACTCCCAAACATTCATAACATGTAATAATCGTCAATCGTTTACATTATTCACATTTCGTGACTTACCTTCAATTCTCCAAAATCATAATTCACTATCATGTTTCTTCACATATAATACTTATTCCATGTTCTAAATGTCATTTATAACGTATTCATAGTCACAACATATCAATATTCATGATTCAATCCAAACTTCTATTCAACAATGACACTATTGCCACATTTATGACCCATTTCATATATTTTTGTACCACCCAAGTGTTTTAACTTATTACTACTCTAAACATCATGAGATTACTATGAAACTTACCTAAGATGATGGTAGAATAAGTCTTGAGTGGAGATTCCCTTCTTACACCAAAAACCCTATGTTATATCCGTATTTTTGTACATTGGAATATTTTTAAGTTAATCGAGATAAGTTTAAGGACAAGATTATTTTGGGATATGAGATGAGACTTTAATCCCCGATTTTAATAAGTGCACGACTTGCTTGCAAATTTCAAATAACATGGAAATATTAGTGGAGATTAGGGATTAATTAACCATGATAAGATTATTAAGTGAGGATTAGTGATTAATTAGGATTAATTAGCTTAATTAGACCACTAAGTGGGCCCCACAAAATGTGGCTGAATTTGATTAGTACTTGGTTGAGTGGGACACATGTCATTGTGGCTGGACATGTGTCGCCACTATGGATAGCATATATAAATTAAATGGATGACTCATATTCATAATTCATCTTCCATAAGTTGAGCTAGGAGAGAGAGAAGCTCTCGGCCATGGCCATGGCAGCAGCTCCAAGCTCACGGCCATGGCATTCACCACCAAACTCAAATGAAAAAGGAAGAGCATGATCTTGAGAGGAAGAGGGAAGCAACGAAACTTGCAAGAAAAATGGGCATCAATACATTCATTTTGGAGAGTTATTCTTTACTTTGAGAATTCATATTCCAACCTTGGATATTCTTTGAACACAAATTTTCCAGCAATTTTAATCTTGGAGCGGATACTTTGAAGAAGCAAATATGAGCTTGACAAGGCTAGAGTTTATGTTGAAGAAGATGAAGTAGTTCAAAAAGTGCACATTAGTGTAGGTCTTCCCTAATAAAAATTGAGGTAAGATTTCTTCCTCTTGTAATGTAATTGGAGTTAATGATGTTGTAATGGAAAGATTAAATTGTATTGAGTGGAATTGGAAGTAAGAAAATTGCATGATTTCGTTGGTGTTGTAAATTGGATAGAATTGGAGTTGTTCAAATTAGTGTGGGTTTGATTGTTGTTGTTGTTATTAATGTTATGGATTATGTGTTAAAAGTGAAAGGAAAGCTTAAGTCATGTTAGAAACTTGTATTGATTTTGTAAGAACATGTTTTAGGATTTGTTGTGATATTAGGATAATTTCCTTGCATATAGTAGTTGATGTTGTTGTTGTGTTGTTGCTGATGTGAATCACCAAACTTGGAAGAAAGAAGCGTATAAAATATCGTATGCGAAGCGTATGTGGTTTGCTTGGTATATTCTTAGATGTTCGTTAGATTATCGAGCATTGTTATGTGGTAATTAAAGTTTCATTTGGGTGTGTTGTTGTTCTTGTTGAATTGGAGAACTAAGTTCTTATTGAATTGAAGGGCTAAGAGTAGTTAAGGCTATTAAGTATGTTGTTATATTGGTTGGGCTGTTATAAGGTCGTTTCGATGAAAATGTTATGACTATAGATCATTAAGAATAACTTGAATATATCGTAATCGTATGTAGATTATTATCGAATGTTGTAATGTGTGGGCTGATTGGAATGTTATGCGGGCTGTTCGGAGTGTTCTCGAATCTTGTCTTGATTAGTCTTGATATAGTACTTAAACGTGTGGTTATGGATGTTGATTTGGTTGTTGTATAGTCGGCTTGAATGTAAGGGAAATTCCACCTAATCTTTTAGAAATGAACAACTAACGTTGGGATACCTTTTGAACCTTCCTGTAGCTTAACCATAGTTCTTGACGTCTTATTATAGGTTGAGACACTTCAGGCGGCGTATACGTATTGTGTCACGGGTAAGCGTCAAAGGTATGTAAAGCTATCCCTTATTTCTTTTGGCATGTCTTAGATATAAGTGATGTATGATATGAACTTTGGGGTAATTCTATTCATAAGTTCCGAGTGTGATTCATGATCCTTATTCACTTCTTGATGTTAGAACTCTTAAGGTAATTGAGCTATTGCCTCTCCAGTCTCCTATACGTTGGATAGTAGTCGGTATGTAAAAGCTCCTATTCTTAGAGACTCTACAATGACAATGTCCTTGACCTCTATAAGCTATTTCATATTATTTTGATACATGCCTATGATTCCTAAGGCTCTATTTGATATAGTCCATAATGAAATTCAAAGGATACCTAACATGACTATCGCCTTTGATACTCGAGCGTTAGTTTATTCTACAAATTCCATTGAGTCTCAGATGATGGTTTAGTTTGCATATGGCTATTCACTACTCTGCTCGTGCATGCTGTTAGTATATCTTTCACCGAGTCCCCTGATGGGCCGGGTATGTATTCGTGTACAGTTTCACTGCATTGTTCACCGAGTCCCTCACTAGAGGGCCGGGTACGGTATCTGATGATATGATGAGATGATGATATGATGATATGATGATATGATTATGGCACCGAGTTCCATGATAGGCCCGGTATGGTATACGTGTACACGACTTTATTCACCGAGTCCCATAATGGGTCGGGTATGGTATATGATAATGATATGCATGATTTTATTTCATAAGGTACAGGTACAGTGATTTCTTGATTATCATACTTGTCTCCTGAAATCTATACTTCAGTTATGATCCTCCTTATTGTATTTCATGCTTTATATACTCAGTACATATCTCGTACTAACCCCCTTTCTTCGGGGGGGCTGCATTTCATGCCCGCAGGTACAGATACTCGATTTGGTGATCCTCCAGCTTAGGAATTCTACTCAGCTATCTTGGAGTGCTCCTTTGTTCCGGAGCCTAGAGTTTTGATACAGATCTTTTGATGTATAGTATATGTATCTGTTTATCCAGGGGTACGGCGGGGCCCTGCCCCGTCATATGTCACTGTTGATACTCTTAGAGGTCTGTAGACATATGTGTGGGTTGTATATAGATATTGTTCAGCTGTGTCAATATGGCATATTTTCGGATGTTGTATGTAGTGGCAGCCTTGTCGGCTTGCGTAGATATATTCGGGATGTTCCCATATGTTCTGGCAGCCTTGTCGGCTCGTGTATTACGTTATCTTTGATTAGTTGTGACTCCTCGGGAGACAGGTTACCTATATGTATAAAGATGACGTTCTGAGATAACGTTCTGTTTCCACAAGTTTCCATATTATGTTTAGCTTCAGTTTGATTATGTCTAACAGGTACGTATACGAGTGTCCAATTCGGGCACTAGTCACGGCCTACGGGGTTGGGTCGTGACAAAAGTGGTGTCAGAGCAGTTCATCCTTGGAGTGTCTACAGACCATGTCTAGTAGAGTCTTGTTTATCGGTGTGTTGTGCACCACATCTGTAAGCAGAAAGCTATAGGACATTTAGGATGTTACCTTTCTTTCATATCTAAGATCGTGCGATAGAGCCAAGCCATAGGAACTGAGATTCTTTATACTAACCTTTGATTTTAGCAGAAGAACGACATCAATAGAAGAAAGTGACTGATGATATTGGAAGTTACAAAGTACGCAGGTAAGCAACGGTACGAAAGATGTATGTCGGGCAAGGTATTTGAAGTACGATTGAAATGTAAAGTTGAAGATTGAAAGGGAAGTAAACAGGAAAGTGTAACATATGCAGTTTGAGTTGGATATACGAGGTAAGTTCATCATTCTCATACTGTTGTTGATATCGGGAGCCCCGTGTGTCCGTGATATGATATGATATATATATATATATATATATATATATATATATATATATATATATATATATATATATATATATATATATATATATGTTGGCCCCGTGAGGCATTGTTGGTATTTCGCTGCATGGGTTTTGAGATAGTAAGAAATACGAGAGAAACTACGCAAAATTTTCCTAGAAATAAAAAAGAGAATGAAATGTGGGTTTGTAATATGTCTTCGAAAGGTCGGGCCAATAGTAATGATAGGATTTGACTAAGTTGTGAGTACGGTACCGACTCGAGAAATAAGTTAACTATCGAATTGATAGTAATACAATTAGGAGGTCGATATTGATATGGTAAAAATAATTTGGAAAGGGCTTGTTATACTAAGAGATGATTTAGAAAAAGCTGGCAAATCTTGATAGAGTGTTATATTAACGTACCGACTGAATTGATAAGCAAGGATAAATTGTGACGATTTTATAGTAAAAGAAGTAATAGTATGATTAAGACAAGAGTTCAGAGGAAAAAGAATTGTGACAGACATGAATGTATTGATAAGATAGCTTGTGAGATATTAAGGATAAGATTGACGAGGGAGGGTGAAAGGTTAAGTACGCTTACTCCACCGAGTGTAATCAACCCATAGTAAGAATCGTGAATAAGGTTAAGAAGCGTAACACTATAGGTTTGAATACGAACAGGATATAATGTGAATATAATGAGGATTGTTATGAAAATAAGAAAAGCCTAGTGAGAAAGAGGCAAAAAATATGACGTGATCTATGTGACTAAAGTATGAAACAGAAAAGGGAGCTGTAGAACAAATAAGAAAGACTTATCAAGTTTTGTAGGGAAAGTTTAGAATAAAGGTTATATGATAACGGAAATGATAGCGAGTACAAGAAAAGAAAGAGTAATTGAAAGAAGGAAACAAGAAGAAAGCGAGATAACAGTAGTAATAGGTCGCGATACGTGTAGCCGAGGACACGAGTACTATAAGTGACGGAACTGTGAAAGACCAAGTTATTGAAAGATGAGCAACAAGGTAGAATGAGTGCTAGAAAATGACTGCTTTGATAAGAACAAACAGGGATGAACGAAATACATTTTGAAAATGAGAAAGGGGTCATGCAGAAGTGATGTTTTCCGAAGGATACAGAGATAGCATAAGATTCCTCGTGCACAGAATAAAAGATAGACATAGACGGGAGAAATGTTAAAGGAATTCTAAAGGAAGTATGAGTGTAAAATAAAAGGGGAATACATAGCTACAGACTTGAAGGTGTGGTACGACGACAAGGTGATAAGATAAGACTATCATTAAGATGAACTTGATATGATTTTGAGTAAGTTAGAAGTTAGTACTGAGCACATAACAAGGGTAAAAGGGCATAAGACATAAAAAAGAGTCGCGTGTACACGACTTCACCTCGGAAATAGTGGGATCCATAAAGGACAAAGACGGTAGGCTTGAGGAGCAAATGATGTATTGTAAATTTATTAAAGGAAATGTATGATATAGGTTGATAAAGATAATGTTACAAGAGACTTTGGACACTTATCATCGAATATAGGTGCTATCTAATTGAGATTTTGGAACGACTACAAGTACTAGTTAATTATTGATTGGAGTAAGTGGAATGTGGCCTTGGATGAGTTGCTACATTGGTCGCATTACTCGAGTACAAATTATTAGATGAGATTTTGTACTATATATTGAAAGGTTCTCGTCGCTTCGTGATTCTGTTAAGGTTTCGTACGTGGATAATCAAAGTTATAAATTATAAAGAAAGACATGGATATGGTACAGTATACCAAGTGAATTGAAAAACTTGGTATACATTTTGTTGGTATGGAAAGGTTAAGGAAACACTTGGAGGCAAAATTCCATTTTTAGTAAGTGTGCTATTTTTGGAACGTTGGAAATTTTTTTTTTTTTAAAAAGAAGAAATATGTGACCATGTGGCCGGCCACCTTGGGGGTGGGCCATGGCCACATGCATGGTGAATGTGTAATATTTAAAAGATGACTTAGTCATCTTGTTCAACAATTTTCATTCTAGAAAAATCAAGAAAAAACTTGGAGGGGAAAGAAAGAGCTATTCGGCGAAGCTCTTGGAAATTCAAGATCAATTTTAAGCCATCAAAAAAAAAATTCTTCAAGCAAACTTGCTAATTCAAGGGTGCTCAGTAACGTGGAGTTGTTGTTTCAAGCGTTAGATTGCTTGTTTTCTCTATCTCCCAACTTTAGGCAAGTGAGAAGTTGAAGAAGAAAGGTGAGTTCTAATCTTGTTTTATGTGTTATGAGTGGTTCAGTGTTGTAGTATGCTAAAATGGAAGAAATTCATGATAGAAATCAAGTTGGAGTCAAGTCGCGTAGGTCGTGTTTGGCCGTGCATATGTATGTCAGTGTTGGAAGTAATGGATTAATTCTATTTAGCATGTTTTGATTGTTGTAGAGTGAAGAAAAGAATGAAATTCATCTTTGTGTGTGGGTATGGGTTTAGTAGTATGGTCCCCTTAGTGTAGTTGTGGATGAACGAATCGTC
>NC_081352.1:58221721-58392351 GCF_029784015.1 Lycium ferocissimum
TTGGGGGGCCTTTTGAGTTTTCTCCATCCCCATATCTATTCTTGTATTATTCTCTAATCCCAATTTATCCCAAAATAGAAAACTCCAGAATAACAAGGTGTGATTTCCTGACTTTTGCTCTTGGGTTAGAAAAATTGGTTATCTACAACTGCCCCTCTTTGATGAAGATGTTGAAAGTGATTTCAAAAAACACTTAGTGTCGTTTAATAAAAAATTACAAAATTAAAATAAAATCTTAAGTCTCATAAAATTGAAATAAAACTCAAAAATATTGCAGCGAAATGCGGGGACATTATATGTAATGATCCGGCTGATTATTTTGAGAACCGATGCTCTGTTTTGCGTGTCGTCTATTTCAGAAGCTCCTTAATAATTATTTTGACTTACTTACAAAATTTGAAGTTAAACAGATATCATTTGTTTCACTTTTGGAGAAGGTTTCATTTTGGAAATCTCGATATAAAGTTGTTTTTTAATTCCTCGCTTTGGGAAAGCGTGCTCTGATTCGCGACCTGAAGATTTTTTTGGATATGTAATATTATTTATGACATGTAGAAATTGAAGGAACTAATTTTAGAGTTCGCTTGGTTGATTTTTGACAATTAAGGCAGCTTCAGTATCTAATATTTCTATTTATGGTAAAAAGATGGTAAGGGGAAGAAATAAGACTCCGATTGAAAATTTGTATATTTTGTTAGCTTCGTAGTGATGCTTATGACTTGCGGGGGCTGTTGACATGATTTTTGAGGTAATCGGATGAGTATTGGGGGAGAAAACAAAAGTTTTAAGTTTTTTAAGTTTAAAGATTTAAGGGGTTGGCCAATAGTTGACTTTTGGGTAAATGCGTCTGAGATCAAATTTTAATAGTTCTGTTAGATTTTATTGGATATGTAATATTATTTATGACCTGTAGAAATTGACGAAACAAATTTTAGAGTTCGTTTGGTTGGTTTTTGACAATTAAGTCTGTTTCAGTATCTAATATTCCTATTTATTGTAACGGCCCAATCCGTCATGATGATACCCACACTTACCCCCTGGTGGGCAAACCATCTCCTTAACCAATTATCCAATTTACACTTAAAGAACAACAGAATCAACAATAATAAGTCTAAGTCATGCCATAGATAATAAATAAGTGCGGAATACTACATATTACAACCCCAAAATTAAGAAGTTATCGTACAAGGACTCTAATCATAATACTGTCTAAGAAGTACATAAATGTCTAAAAATAACAGAAATGTAGAAATGAAATAGACATCAATAAGGAGAGATCTTCAGGAGGCATAGCATGACATGGATAGGAGCTCACCCTCAGATCTGGCAGGAAGTAGGTCTAGAAGACGTCCCTGGCACACAATGCGCGCACTCAGAAAAAGTGCAGCAAGGTAGTATCAGTATAAACACTATGTACTGATAGATATGATAGGTCGACTAAGATTAGCATCATGCACATGATCGTAAAACATAAGATTAGTATCATGCACACGATCATAAAACCAACAAGATAAACAAGTAGGCACAACAATACAACCCACACAACAGCAATATCAACAATACCGATTCACAATGAATCACCGGAATAATATGATGTCGAATGCAATGCAATCAATGATAAGTGTCTCAACCGTACACACATGCTAATGGTCTTGATTGCACAATAGTCATGACCCGCGGGGGACCCATGGTGTCTATGTACCACCCGTCCGGAAAGAGCCTCAGACCCGGATCCACACACCCTCCGTACCGGCAAAAGCCTCGGACATGGAGACATATACCATAATTACCTTAGAGGTGTCACAATTCCTTTCTTAATCATCGGCAACTAGTGAGAGGGATTACTTGCTAACGTATCCCTAAGGGCATATCGTCTAAGTCCAGGAGTTAGTGCATTGGATTCGTGGGCAATTTCTTTCATCAACCATATACGAACCACGAATGAGTGAATAAATGCAAACATGATCAATCAATACGAAGAGTATATATATCAACCCCTTCCTTCCAGTAACACAACAAATACACCTCATGGTTCAAACATAAAGTAACGGCGAGAAGCCCACGTAATCAGAATTCATACCAACCTAGGTAAGATCCGACCAGACTTCATGCCTGAAGCCTAATCATGCTTTCTCCTGTCAATTCTACTATGTATACAATCAACTAATCAAAGTCTAACTCAAGTAAATCGTAACCTACCTAGTAGCCGAGCAGGAGCCATCGATAATTAAACTTTTGCCTTGCCCTTTCGTTGTGCCTCCAAATACTCAAAGTCTAATCATAATCAAAATCTATATTAGAAATCATGAAGAACAACACCCATATTGCTATACTTATCGTGAGTCAAATTCTATTATGGAGAAAGGAGGAAACGTGCCCACAAAGGTAAAACGGTCATTTCGGGAGTGAAATATGCAATTTCATGTTTTAGGAGTTCAATTCTACTAAACAATTGCTAACATAACTCAAGAATAGGCTAATTTCGAGATTCAAGTGAAAACCCCCAATTTGGGTATGAGCCCTAGTTTTTCGTCCTTCAAATTAATCAACACAAATGGAAAATTCAAGCCTATTAGTTATGAAATCCTCAAATTCCATGCATAGATTCGTCAAATCCACCAACAATTTGCCTTTTAGAAAGATTAGAACTCATTTCAAGAAGTTATGATCAAAAACCATTTTCTCTCTTTGATTCTAATGATTTCTAGCATGGATTCACGCTTAGGAAGATTAAATGAATGAATACAAGGTTAGGAGACTTACCACAATGAAGATTCATTCAAGAGCTCCTCAATTCACCCCAAATATTCTAAGAAAAGTGATGAATGAAATGATAGGGGTTTAAGGGTTTTATCCTACCTTTAATGATTCTGGAAATCCCGTAATGGCGTTGCAGCGGTCACGAGTCCGCTACAGCGGGCTCGCGCTAGTAGGACCTAACCTGCTGCAGCACATCCGCTACAGCGAATATCCGTCCGTTGTAGCGCCCAGTCCCAACATCAATCACCCGCTATAGCAGCCAAGATCCCGCTATAGCTGACCTGCTATGGGGGCCTGGCGCAGCTACAATGGACACCAGAAAATCTGGTTTTTCACAAGTCCAATCCCGAAATCTGACAATCACCTGAGACCTCATAGATACAAATCAAACATGCATACACACACAAAAACACGCTACGGACTTGCTCGTGATCTCGAAATTTCCAACAGAGGTCTATTTGACCAAGTCAAAACCTAATGGCCTAAGACCAAGTTTCCAACTAAGTATCCGAAATGCAACCAAACGTCTCGAAAATTGAACCATCACCCCACCATGTCATAATCGACCCTCCCGAACTCACGAAATCGATAGAAATCTGAAAAAGGTCTGTTTACCTAAAAGTTAACTATTGGTCAAATACTTTCACTTAAGGATTCTGAATCCTTCAATTTCCACTAGAACCGCTTAATAGTCTCAAAAATTGGTCAACAGGGGTAAAATGGTCAAAAGTCACGTAACGACCTATAGGTCGATACATATATGGTGAAAAGACAGTCAGGGAAAGTAATAGGACTCCGATTGGAAATTTTTATATCCTGTTAGCTTCGTAGTGATGCTTATGACTTGCGGGGATGGTTAACACATTTTTTAGGTAATCGGCAGAATATCAGGAGACAAAACAAATGTTTTAAGTTTCTTAAGTTTAAAGATTTAAGGGGTTGACCAATATTTGACTTTTCAGTAAATGCGTCTGAAATCAAATTCTAATGGTTCTGTTAGGTGCAAAATGTGATTTTTGACTTAGTTGGATGGTTGGACAAATCCCTAGAGGTTCAGGTGAGATTTCGGTACTCTGTAGAGATTTATGTCATTTTGAGAAAGTTAGGAGGTTTTTGTGGATAAATGTGTCTTAACGATTCCAAATCAGTGTTCTAAAAGTTCCATCATATTCGTATGATTATTTTGGACTTGTCCGCAAATTTAGGTTAGATTCCGACGAGTTCCGAATTAGTTTGGGTTGTATGGCGTTTGTTTTTTATTTCGCTATTTTTTTGAGCATAAACAGTACCATATAAATCAAAAGAGCTTTGATTTGCATTTTGATTGAACTGTTAGATCTGTAACATGGTTTCAGAAATATAGCAATGAGAATCATCGAATTTCGACGTCGTATGATAGAGATATGACCATTTTACTTTAAAATGTTGTTGTTGGTTTCTGGTGTTTTTGTTACAAAAAAAAAAAAAATTGGTCTTCACGACCTCGACACGTGGCGGGTCGCGATCGCGATGAAGGAAAAATGCTTGGATTGTTTAGATCGCACAAATACGAAATATTTAGTATTTTGAGCATATTTTGAATTCTAAAGCTCCGTTTGAGGTGATTTTCGTGACATTGTTCTCGTCTCAGCGAGGGGGTAAGTATCTTAACTTTATTTTGATGTTTTTTGGTGATTATTTCTGTTGTTTATCGTTTTTATCCGTATTTGGGTTGATGAAATTGCGGTTTTGAGCCCCAAAGTTGAGAAATGGTAATTCCTTAAATTGGAGGTCAATTCATGGTTGGTTTTGGTTCATTTTCTCAATTTAGAACCTACAGGTTATGGGTAAATCAATTTTGAAATAAATTATAATTTTTCCCTTGAGGGCTCGGGGTTACCTTTTTGGATTCGTTTTTGGGTTCTGAAAGTACTATTTTGACTATATTGAACCCTATTTTACAAGGAAATTATAGTTTTGACCTTCAGGGCTCAGGATTGGGGTTCTGGGTGACTTTTGGATCCGGATTATTATCATAGTAATACGGGTATCTACGGACACATATACTTACGTAGATTAATTTGAACAATTTGGGATCGTTCGAAGGCTTTGAAGAAGGGCAATGCCGTGTGGTGGTCGCTTGAGCTTCAGACTTCAAATCTGGCAAGTTAAGACCTTATTTTACTCAATTTAAAGTGCGTGGTTATTTAAAATGAACTAATAAAGAGGGAGTAATAGGGATTAAAAGGGGTCTTGTACTTGTGAGGTAACGAGCACTTGTATTGGGTACTAGTACCATGTTATGAGAATTTGTGTAGAATCGTTGATTGAAATGTACTTATCCTGCCTAAGTGGCTATTTGAATACTTGTGAACTTAGAGGATTCTCATACTTAGACTTGGAGTTTATACTTATTGTCATGTTGAACTAATTGTGGTTAAGTATGGAAGTAAGCATTCAAAAGACCAACCCTCGGCACCATTTTAGTTTAGGATCGATCGACGAGGCTGCTGAGTACACGTTGAATTCCCATACTCATTCTACACTTGCTACATTTTTTGTATGCAGATTATGTTCCTAGAATTAGTGGGGCTCGAGGCTTCACTGCCCATTGAGAAGATTGCTTCAAGGATTCGCGGTGAGCTGCTGGCTAATCAGTAGCACCAAATTCTTCTTTCTTACTTATTTTTGTCTTTTCTTATTTCAGACACTATAGTTAGCTACCATTCTAGAGTTGTATGAGCTATCCTATTAGTTGTTGTACTTGTGACACCAGGTTTTGGGTGGTTGTACTATTTTCCTATAATTATGAATATGAGACTAAGTTTATGACTCTTAAATGACATTATTTATTTATTTCTGCATAATATACTTGTTTGAATTTGCTTAATAGGTTGTGGATGGTACGCCTACTCGGTGGGGGTAGGTGTCTTCATGGCTTAGAATTTGGGTCGTGACACTATACCTTGTGAATGAATCATATATAAGTATGAAACCCTAAAATTAGAACATTTAGACAAATAATTCGAGCAGCATCTTGCTGAGCAATGATAAGAATCCACCCCCCCCCCCACCCCTCCTCCCACCCCGGTCTTCCCGCCACTTCTTTGAGAAAAAATAATGGATGTTATCAAAGACCGTCTCTTTTCACCTTAACACTGATGACAAATTTCTTCCTTCACTTAAACAAGAATTTCAGTTTATTCTAGATCTAGTTGGTGATCGATGGTGACCTCATACAGCACCAGAGGCGAATTTATGTGTAAATAATGGGTCACGTAAAACCATGGTCACCTGACTAAGTTCGGTATATTATGTGTATAATTCTTAAAATATATCTAGTATTATCAAAAGGATCCTATGGTCAAAGAGACTATGTGATGCATTAGTTAAGCGCTAGTTCTATTTCCTTAAAATCGAGGGATCAAACCAAACTTGATGTAATTTGCATCTTCTTTTATTTTTTAATTTCTAGAGCAACGTTTTCCTTTTTTATTTTATTTATAATTATCCAAAAATGCAGATCGCAAACAATAACCAAAATACGTGGAATGACAACAAACATCAGCCAAAATATATTTTTCTCCTTTCTTTATTCTAAATCAAAAGCTCTTGTTCCTATAGACAATAGCTTAGAAGTTGAAACACTTTGAGCTTTCTTTTCATATCTATTCTAGTATTATTCTCTAATCTCAGTTTATCCCAAAACAGAAAACCTCAGAACAACAAGGTGTAATTTCTTGACTTTACTTGGGTTGGGTTACTATATTAGAATTTTCTATGGATAGTGATCACTGTAGATGTGCTGGTGCCACGTATGTCTTGAATCCGAACACCCTTATCTGAAGGAACCCATGGTCAAAAGAGACTGAGTGGTGCACTGGTTAAGTATTGGTTCTAATTCCTTAAGGTCGAGGGATCGAACCCAACTTGCTGCACTTTTACGTCTTCTTTTCTTTTTTTTAGTTTCTAAAGCAGCATTTTCCTTTTTATTTTATTTTTAATTACCCAAAAGCAAAATATGTAGAAAGCGAACAACAACCAAAATCCACAGAACATCGAACATGTCACGATCCATATTCCAAAGCGGTGAAGACATCAACCCCTGCACGCTAGGCGAACCATCCACAACCGATCTAACTAATTTTTAATAAGTATATTATGCGGAAAGAAAGAAATCATGTAATTTAAGAGTCATAAACGAAGTCTTCTATACATAACTATGCGGAATAAGTATAACCACCCAAAACCTGAGGTCACAAGTACAAGAACTAATAGGATAGCAAATACAAGTCTAGAATTTCATCCGAATACACTGTCTGAATAGAAGTGTCACGACCCAATTTAATAAGCCGTGAAGACACTAACTCCCACCAAGTCAGTAAGCCATGCATAGCCCAATTTAACGAAAAAGATAAGTCAAACATGCGAAAATGTCATACAAGTCAATTTAAAGATCTTAAATACGCTTTATAATAATAAAAAGATATGGAATAAGTAATACAACCCCCAAATTATGGTGTCACTAGTGCACGAACAACTAAGATACGAATACAAGTCTGAAGAAGCATGTAGTCCACTATCTAAAATAAAAGGACATAAAATAAAAAATGGGAAAGGGAATCCGGTGCTATGAATCGGCTGGTAGCTCACCCCGGATCCTCCTAGACAGCTACTCAACGGAAAGTGAGATCACGTGCTCCACTCGAACTGGGGATTGAATATGCGCACAAAAAGGTGCAGCAAGTGTGGCGTGAGTATGGGAAATCACTGTGTACTCAGCAGCAACATCGACCGACCCTAACAAAAACAGAGATGAGGGTTGGTCTTCCGAATACTACTTCCACACTCAACTATTGTTAGTCCATCATAATTATCATTGTAAGTACAATAATATCAGGTTATAAGCCTAGGTAAATGCATATAATCCTTAGGACTGACAAGTATTCAAACGAGCAATAAAAGACAACACAACAATAGTTCACGTAAGTCAAACGAACATGAAACGAATGAGATAATATGATATGCAATGCAAGGCTACTTTCAACCACCCGGTATACACATGTTCAAATACTATGAATCATAACCCATGGAGAACTCGCGAGGTCTATATACCAACCCGGAATTTCCGCCGGGTTCAAAGCCGCATTTGGCATCAAATCAGAGTAGTCAGCCCCGTAGGCTCCAAATCACAATACTCGGCCTTTAGGTCCACATTATCTGTCTCTAGCCGGTCCGGCTCAAATACCATCATCACTCCGTCCGGAATTATTTCCCCTGGACATCTCAAATATATCTTCAAAAGAACATAAGATACTAAATAAAGCATGAATATGACATGCACAACATAAGAAACCAAGCTAAGTAATAAAGAATCAATCTTTAGCTCTTTTCCACTTTTAAACGAGTATTTAGGAGTGGTGAGAATAAACAGTCATAGATAAGACAAGTAATAAATATAGAAACAATAAATAAGGGACCTCATATCCCAAACACAGACACAAATGAATCTATACTATCAACTAATGTCTAAAGTATGGCATTCAGACCGGACTATACAATAGAAATTACACAAATACTCATGTCATGGCACTATCACCGGATACAAGTGCTCATCACCTCACAAATATCGAGATCCCCTTTAGTTACCCCATTGTATCCTCTTATCAATCCAACTTACACCAACCACGACGCTTTAAATAAGGTAAAAAATTTCAACATACCTGAATAGGAGTCCGATGATCACATCAAAGCGTTGCCCTTTCATAGAGCCTCCGAACGATCGTAATCTGTTCAAACACAAATTAAACGTAAAAATGCAAGTCTATCGATACCCATATTGTCGTATAAAACATTCAGGTTTATTAAGTCAACCCAAAACCCCATCTCCAAACCCCAAAGGTCAAAATCGTGATTTCATAGAAAAAATGAGTTCAACAAGGTCAAATTATTACTCTATAAAATTAGATGAACCCAACGATTCCTATATTGGTATAAAATATATTCCAATTCATAAAGACACCCAAAAAGGGATTCCGAGCCTCGAAGGGTAAAACCGAAAATTCGACCCTCAAATAGGTTAATCTATGGAGTCCAGGTACCAAGAATCAATCAAATCCAACATCAATTCCATGATGAATTGAAGAAATCCTTATTTTAAACTTAGGGTTCATAAACCCCTAAATCCCCAATCCTAATCATGATTTCTAGCATGAAAACTTAATAATCGATGATATAATCATAAAAGGAAGGTTGGAAGCTTGCCCAATTGATGAATCTTGAAAAACCTCTCCAAACTCACCTTAAACAGAGACCAAGAGCTCCAAATATGTGAATGGATAGTCTAAACTCGAATTAGGGAATTAAATATCCTATCTGCCCAGCGATTTTCACAGAAATAGCAATTCCACGCACCAACGGGCCGGCTTCTGCGGCCCATACCTCTCAGGTGCGTAGTCTACATAGTGACCAGCTGACCTCTTTACGCAGTGGTAGCCTCGCTTATGCGGCCCATTATACGCAGAAGCGGGCTCAGCCCACTAACCCAATCTCGCACCTACGCACCACTTCGCGCAAGTCCGTTCCGCAGCGCATCCCAAATCTCGCGTGCTTATCACGAAAAACCGTAAAATCCTCCAGCTTCCAAATTTCGATCTAACACCCAAAACTCATCCGGAACCTCTCGAACACAAACCAAACCAGTTCTAAAACACGTTACGAATTCACTCGTGTACTCGAAATTCTCAAAAGAGATCGTCTTGACCCGGTGTTGACCGAGGTCAGCTCCAATTCTCATAAAACTAGATTTCCAACTAAAAACCCAAAATACCCCAAGTCCCTCGGGAACCGGGCCAACTACTCAACCAAGTCATAATCGACATTCCAGAACTAATGAAACCGACAAAAATTTCAAAAAGACTCATTTACCCCCGATGTTGACTTTGGTCAACCAAACACTTATGAACTACTAAAAATTCCATTTCTTACTCAAATCTCATCTGAATACCTCGAAAATTGCGCCACTCATCTCCACAAGTCAAATATACCATAAAGAAGCTAGGAGAAAGGTCAATAGGTGTAAAATAGGCAAAACAACCAAAATGACCTAACGAGTTGTTACAAAAAGAAAAGACAGAATAATGTAAAAGAGAGAGAGAATTCGGTGCCACGGATCGACAGCTCATCTCGAATCCTCCAAGACATAATTCTCGACGATGGGTGAAGTCTCGAGCTCCATTAATTCTAGGAACCGAATCTGCACACAAAAGGTGCAGTAAGTGTAGAGTGAGTGCGGGAAATCAGCGTGTACTCAGCAACATCGTCGACCAGCCCTAAACTTAAACAGTGCCGAGGGTTGGTCTTCCGAATACTACTTCCATACTTAACCGTGGTTAGTCCAACATGACAATAAGGATAAGCTAACAAGTCTAAGTATGAGAGTCCTCCAAGTTCACAAATATTCAAATAGTCACTTACGCAGGATAGGTACATTCCAATCAACAATTCAAGTAAGTCACTCAACAAGAAATACATGAAATGATATGTTATGCAAATGCAAAACGATGCAAAGCCTTTCCATCACCGGTATACACACATTCAAATACTATGAATCGTGACTCTTGGGAGACTCGCGAGGTCTATATACCACCCAAAATCGCTTCCCTTCAGGTTTCTAGCCTCTTTAGGCTTCCAAATCATCATACTCAGCTCATAGGCTTAATTACCTGTCACTATCCAATTTGGCTCATATCATCAGCATCACTCCGTCCAGAACCATTTTCTTTATGACCTTACATATGTATCCTCAAATATGCATGAGATGCCATATAAAACATGAATACGACATGCATAACAATAAGCACTCAAGCTAAGCAATAAAGACTCAATCTTTAGCTCTTTTTCCACTTTTAAACGAGTATTTAGGAGTGATGAGAACAAATAATCACAAATAAGACAAATAATAAGCATAGAAGTAACAAACAAGGGACCTTATATCTCAATCGCAATCAAAAATCAATCTATACTATCAGCTAATACCCAAAGCATGGCATTCAGCCCGGACTATACAATCAAAATTATACAAATACCCATATCATGGTGTCGGTACCCGATACAAGTGATCGTCACCTCACAACTATCTGGTTCCCTTAGTTACCCTACTACTCCCTCTTTATTAGTCCATTTTAAACCAACCACGACGCTTTAAATAAGGTCAAGAAAGGTCTCAACTTGCCTGATTTGAAGTCCGAAGCTCAAGCGATCATCACATGGTCTTGCTCTTCTTTAAAGCCTCTAAAAAATCCCAAAATGTTCAAATACGTAATCTACGTAAGTATACGAGTCTGTGGACACCCACATTGCTATATTATACTTTCGGACTCAAAAAGTCACCCAAAAAGGTCATTCCGAGCCCGAAAGGGAAAAACTATAATTTCGCCCCAAAATCTGGCTCAATCTAGTCACAATAGTACTCTATGAGGTTAAACAAATCCAATGATACCCATATTGCTATACTTTAATTTGCAACCCAAAAGGTAACCCCGAGCCCCCAAGGGCAAAACTGGAGTTTTATTTGAAAAATCAATTTATCCATATCTTATATAGTCTAGATCCAGAAAGTCACCCAATTCCATCCATGAATCGATTCTCAAATCGAGATTTTACATTCTCTTATACTTAGGGCTCAAAACCCCAACTTCGACAACCCAAAAACGGATGAAAACGATAACCAATGGAAATAATCATAAGGAAAAACCAAAATAAAGGTTAGATATTTACCCCCTCGTTGAGACAAGAACAACGCCATAAAAATCACCTCAAATGGAGCTCTAGAACTCAAAATATCTTCAAAATACTAAATATTTATGATATGTCCAATTTATACATTGTCCATTGATTTTTTTACACCAAAAACCAGCAACAACAATTTTTGTAAATTGGTCATATCTCCCTCGTACGATGATGAAATACTACGATTCTTGTTGCTATAGTTCCAAAATTATGATACGGATCTAACGGTTCAATCGAAACACAAATCAAAGCTCATTTACTCAATATGGTACCCTTTATGCTCAAAACGACGTCGAAACAAAAAACAAACGCCATACAACCCAAACCCATCCGGAACTCATTGGAATCGAACTAAAATTTATGGACAAGTCCAAATCATCATACGAACAGGCCGAACTCTCAAAACACCCAAACAGGGCCGTCTTAACCGGATGTTGACCGTGGTCAACTCCAAATTATCTCTAAAGTTAGTTTCTCAACCATCCACCTAAATCCCACCCCGAACCTCTCGGGAACTGAACCAACGACTCGACTGAGTCATAAATAACATTCTGAATATAATGGAATTGACGAAACTTCAAAAATGACTCATTTACCCCTGATGTTGACTTTGGTCCACCATTTTCATCTTAACTTAGGGATTTTCAAAATAACCTTTTCCTTACCCAAAACCTCAAAAATCGTGCCACTCATCCTCAAAAGTCATAAACATCGATACAAAGCTAATGGAGCCATTAAATTTTAAATCCAGGTCTTATTTCTTCCCGTGACCATCTTTTCACCATAAATAGGCATATTAAATACTAAAACCGACTTAATTGTCACAACCAAACGAACTCTAAACTTAGTTTCGTGAATTTTTACAGGTCATAAATAATATTACAAATTCAAATAAATCTTCAGGTCGCCAATCAAAGTACTTTTTCCCAAAACGAATAATTAATCTGAATGATTAAATACCGAGATTACCAAAATAAAACCTTCTCCCAAAGCGAACCAAATAATATCCGTTTGACTTCAAATTTTGTAAGCAGGTCAATATAATTATTATGGAGATTTGGAATAGACGACACACAAAACAGAGCATCGGTTCTCAAAACGACTAACTGGATCATTACAGAGCATCAGCCAAAATTTCTTTTTCTCTTTTCTTTATTCTAAATCAAAAGCTCTTGTTCCCATAGCTAATAGCTTGGAAGTTGGAACACTTTGAGTTTTCTCCATCTCCATATCTATTCTAATACTATTCTCTAATCCTAATTTATTCAAAAATAGAAAACCCTATAATAACAAGGTCTGATTTCTCGACTTTTAAAAAAATGGGTATCAACAACTGCACTTCTTCGACCGAAAATGTTGAAAGTGATTTCGGAAAACTCTTCGTGTCATATAATAAAAAATTATAAAAAATAAAAAAATCCTAAATCTCATAAAAATTAAATAAAACTAAATATTACGGCCAAATGTTGGGACATATACTATAGCTTGTGGTTGAATCATATGTAAGTATAAAACCTTAAAACTAGAACATTTAGACAAACAATTTGAGGATCATCTTGCTTTGGTTTTTTTCCCCAGTTTTTCACCTAATATCCCAACACCAATCCGAGGACCTACAGTCGCAAACCAAACATGCACCTGTATATGAAAACACACTATGGACTCAACCGTGGTCTTGGAATTCCCCGCGGAGGTCTAATTTACCAAGTTTCCCCCTAAATGAACATACAACAAGTTTCAAACAATGCGCAACAACAAACAAATCAAGTTTCAGTTTTTAGTCTCCTAACTCTTTGAGTTCTCATTAAGCTCATTTCTATTCTCGGGAAGGTACTAGCAAGAGTAAAATGGTCAAAGCCCCCATAACGACCTAGCGGGTCGTTACAGAACCTATGGTCAAAAGATACTGAGTGGTGCACTAGTTAAGTGCTAGTTCTAATTTCTTAAGGTCGAGGGGATCGAATATAACGTGTTGTACTTTTGCGTCTTTTGCTTTTTAAATTTCTAAAGTAGCATTTTTCTTTTTTATTTTATTTCTAATTACCCAAAATCAAAATTCGCAGAACGCTAACAACAACCAAAATACGTATACCAACAAAAATCAGCCAAAATTTCTTTTTCTCCTTTCTTTATTCTAAATCAAAAGCTCTTGTTACCGTAACTAATAACTTGAAAGTTGGAACCCTTTGAGTTTTTTCCATCCCCATATCTATTCTAGTATTATTCTCTAATATCAGTTTATCCCAAAACAGAAAACTGCAGAACAACAAGGTGTGATTTCTTGGCTTTTACTCTTGGGTTGGGTAGCTCTGTTAGAATTTGATGTGGGTTGTGATCACTGTAGATGTGTTAGTGATTGTAAGTCTTGAATCTGAACATCCTTTTGGACTTTTTATTGATTTTTGAATTTGGGTTTTGGATTTTATTGGTTCTTTTGAGTTTCTGAATTTGGAGTTTATAGGTTTTGAGAATTTTTTGGTTCTTTTGAGTTTTGGTAATTTCTTGGTTATTTTGAGTTTCTGAATTTTAGGGTTGATGATATGATTTCTCTATTTTATTATAAATTTGCAAGGGTGTGATTCCCTTACTTTTAATGAAAAAAGGGGTGTTTCCTCTATTTTATTATGACTTTGCAAAGGTGTGATTCCCTATTTTTTTTTAATATGAAAGGGGTGTGATTACTCTATTTTGTTATGGAATTTACATAGGTGCAATTCCCTTATTTATTTATTTTTTAATGTGAAAGGGTGTGATTCTCCTATTTTATTATGATTTGCAAGTGATAATTTTGTGACCAAGTTGAATAGTTATTTAAATTTGTTGGAGCATCTAACTTTGAAAATCAAAATGGATAAATACGTAACTAAGTTGTACACTGGATAACCAAGTTCTAATAACCGTCCACCCGTTAGTTCACATATAGCTCCGGAAGTTCAAAGAGAGACAATTCCACCCCCTTCTTCAAATGTTGATCGTATTCTTGAGTTGGGAACTCTTGAACATAATTCCAAAGAAAGAAGGCCCATTTATCAGTATAGTCCTAATATTCAAGATGATGTGAGGAGATATTATATTCAGACAAGATCTTATTAACCGAAAGATCATGAATTTCCTAAAACTAAGTTTGGGAACAAAATGCAATTTAACACTTAGTGGTTTCAACCTCTATATTCTTGCTGCTTAGAATATAGCATTAAAAAGGATGCTGCATTTTGTTTGTGTTGTTATTTTTTCAAGAATGAATTTGAAAGTCGTGGTAATGCGGGGAGAGCATTTATAAAAGATAGTTTTAGAAGTTGGAATTATGGTCCCGAGATACTTAATCACATGTTGGTGAAGTAAATAGTATTCATAATAAATATTTCAATAGGTTGCTAGATATGAAGAATTAGAGTCAATCAATTCAATCTTCTTTTGACAATCAAAACAAGAATAAAATGATTATCAAATTTGCTTAAATGCCTCAATTGATGTGGTAAGATTTCTCCTAAGAAATGCGAGAAAGTGGTTTGGACTCTTTGATGGATGAAGTTTACTCATTTCGTGACAAACGTGATATTTTAATTCCCAAAATGGATGAAGACTATCCAAGGATAAAGCGTAAAAAACCAAATATGTGGATTCAATAAAGAGTTTATACCACTAAACCAAAAAGTATCAAGTCACATGATAGTTCAATTCTATATTATTCACTTTGTTTCATTCGAAGTTGTCTTATTCTTAAAGTAGTGAAATATACTTCAGCGTTGCAAGCTATATTATATTTAATTTAGTATAGAATTATATATCGAACTTAATATGATAATGGGTAGGGCCGTAGGGTACTAATATATTGCACCTTTGGACTAATTAGTATTGGCACATATAATATGAGTATGGCTAAATATAAGGTATAAAAAATTGAATTTTTGGATATCTGAAAATCCAAAGTACTATATCCAGTATCCAATCCATAATCCAAAATTCCAAACCAAATATCCAAAAAACTCGGATTTCGATTTGAATTTCGGGTTAGCCAAAATATGCCCACCCCTGCAGGTAATCTCTTGTCAAATAATGAAGACAATAGTAATTTACCGTTTATTATCAAGTTATTCTTTTATTTTCATTTTTCTTTTACCTTCTCATCATATTTTTCTTGTGTATTTTTATTCTCACGAAATTCAACTTAATTTTTTTATATTTTACACCATTTAGAAATAAATTGTCCCAACAATGTTAATGCATTAAAAGGTCCTAAAAGTTCTAATTTTTCAATTTTATTTAATCATAAGAAAGCATTTAAAATAAAGACCGGAATTAAGAGTTACTACAATGTGGAGCTGATCTGCTAGTTGCAATTACTATGTAGTCTTTGTGTAAGAAAGGAAATAAAAGTAGGTGGTTCATTCAAAAAAGGAGATCTGATCCTCTATATAATCCAGGCTGGCACTGAGTGTTGAGATTGAGAGTGGTGGAATTGTATGTGTTTGAACTAGGGGTGTCAAATATGGCTTAAATAATGCTGGCCCGCTCAAAATTTTATGGGTTGAACTCAAGATAATTTCATATTGGCTGATTTTGGCTCCACCCAACATAACTCATTTTAAAGTAAGCTTCAATTTAGCCAAATTCTAGCCCACTAAAATTTACTTTAATTTGAATTTATTGCTGAGATTTACTTTATTTTTTCTATGGAAAACATATTCCGTGGAAAATATTTTCTCATATCAAGCACACCCAAATTTATAAGATACTTGATATTTTTCATAGAATATATTTTTCCACAGAATGTTTTTCCCGAAAACATTATCATGGACACCCGGCTCCGACCCGGAATCCTATTCAGACCTGAAGGTTCGAGCCTCAATGGACAGTAGGGGAGGGTGGGCCTGAGCTGAGGGTGGGGGTGGGAGGGAAAGTGGACCCTTCAAAAAAATCTGGGTCAAGTTGTTCACCCGCCCATTTTTAGCCCATTTCATACCAAACAAACTTTGGGTCAATCTTAGCCCAATCCATTTATTAATTCAACCCATTTTGACTTGGCCAATCTGCCCAATCTGCCCATTTGACATCCCTAGACTTTGAACATAACTATCCTCACTTAGGCAATTGAGAGCAGGAAGTTTAGTGAATAGTGAATAACTACATTTATGGTTGAAATAGTTGGATTATGCTATTAACAGAGGCGAATCTAGAATTTTATGAGGATGGGTGCACCATTGCTTTTAAAAAAAGATATAAAATTTTATAGTGATGACAACTTGGCGAGCAAAAGATAATTAATTACATTATCACAAAAACCATCATCAGTTTACGATTGTTCTCGATGGGGCTTCATATTTTGAATATGATCCATAATTGCATCATTACTTATAGTTGCAAACACCTAACACTCTATCTTACAAACTAAACAATCATTTAAAATTATTCACCAATGTTATTACGTAAATCATTTTTTATGAGCTTCATTGAGGAGAATGCTCTTTCCACACTTGCAGTAGCAATAGGTAAAATCAATGTCAGTTTCACAAGTAAATAAACAAGAAACCAAGTTTGATCCAATTTTGTTTTTGCCATCACAATAGCAAGATCCTTAATCCCCTTCAAGTAGAAACTTGCTATCACACTGTCGAGCATAGACAATGAAACTATCAAGCTGGTAACTGAGATCCCGAAGTGGTTATTATCAAACTCACTTTTGTAATACCCGACCAACTTTATTATTCTATATTTGTCAAAATTAGCAAATGAATCAACTAGATTCAAACTAGCCATACCAAGGAGTAAGTCACTACATCAAAATGATTATTGAGCTCCTGAAGTTGCAAATCAATAACTACATAAAATACTTCCACACGAAAGTGACGTAAATATGAAACTTTAGACCTCTTACGCTTTGACCTTGGATAGTCTTCATTCATTTTGGGAATCAAATATCATGTTTGCCAGAAAATGAGTAAACTTCATCCATCAAAGGCTCCAAACCACATTCTCTCATTTCTTAGGAGAAATATTAACTCATCAATCGACACATTTAAGAGAATTCGATAATCGCTTTTTTTTCTTCATTTTGATTCTCAAAAGATGATTGAATTAATTGACGGTAATTCTTCAAATCTAGCATCCTATTGAAATATTTATTATGAGTGCTATTTACTTCACCAACATGTGATTTAAGTATCTCCGGACCATAACTCCAACTTCTAAAATCATCTTTTATAAATGCTCTCCCTGCATTACCACAACTTTCAAATCCATTCTTGAACAAATAACAACACAAACAAATGCAAAGATCCTCTTTAATGCTATATTCCAGCCTTATTCCCCTTCAATTTGAGAAACTTGCTATCACACTGTTGAGCATAGACCATGAAACTATCAAGCTGGTAATTGATATCTCGAAGTTGGTTATGACCAAACTCACTTTTAGCCAACTTTATTGTTCATTTTTTTCAAAATTAGCAAATGAATCAATTGGATTCAAACTAGCTATACCAAGGAGTAAGTCACTAGTCACTAAATCAAAATGATTATTGAGCTCCTGAAGTTGCAAATCTTATGCTAAGACCTGGTAACTGAGGCAATGAATTTCATTCCTAATAAGCTTGCCTTAAAGGCTCAAAAGTCAAAATAGAAAATCCAAAATATCCAAATTAATTAATTTGAAACCGAGCGTGTAAAATCCAATCCAATCTTATTTGGATGAGATTTGGATTGTAATTTCTTCAATCCGAAAATCGAAAATCAAAACCGAAATTTTCATATCCAATCTGACGGTCCAAACGCCCACCGTAATTACCTGTAATATATGTATATATCTATAGAAAATTAATATATTAAAAATACATTATATACCAAAATTACTTTTCATATCTTATGTCCTATGCCATATTAATTTAACAATAGTATGATTAAAAATGGCTAAAGTCATAGATAGACCCTCAAACTTGTCCATATTTTTCATTTAGACCCCTCAACCGAGCGAAATACCTATCCGAACCTTCCAAGAAGACGTTTCTTGTGCCATATAGACACATGTCATCGTGCGTGTTGCCCACTTTTTTTAAGGAGCCGAGAAGCATTTCAAATGCTATTGATGTGGATCCGGGGTGACAAGTGTCAACGAGAAAAGGCAAAAAAAAAAAAAAAAAAAAACTTTTTCTCTCTCTCCCCTTCATCTTCTCCAACACCATTACGCACCAACAACAACATTTCTCCTCCACCTCTCACCATTTCTCCTTCACCTCGGTGAGAGCATAAGCATTGAATGTAAAGTGTCAACAAGCTTTGTTTTATCTTCTTTTTCAATGTACTAGCTTTCAATATAAAGTAATATGAAAAGAGTTAGTGCTCAAATAAATATACTGCCGGGAAAAAATGGAGATGGTAGGAAAATTTTAAGAATTCGATTTGAATTTTCCCCGTCTCTCTCTTTCCGGCCTTGGAACATGCTTCGTTTTCTCTCTCAAATTTTTTCCGGTGAAGCGGACGGCGTTCCACCGCCGCCGCCGGCGTCGCTCTTCTCTTTTGCTTTGTTCAAATACAGCAAATTCGAGCCCTTAATGGACCAAAAAAATCAATAGTCCTTTGAAATAAACACACAAAAAAAACCCTTCATCCAAACACACCCCTTTACTTTTCTTGCTTTTCCTCTTTCTTCCTATGTTGCTATTGATGTTTATTTTTTTTTAAAGTAAATTATTTAGAAGAAAAAGAATTAGTTGGGAGTGGGAGGACGACGGATGACTAGTGGAGGAAGAAGAAAAAGAGAGGAAGGAAAGGGGCGGTGGGGGGGGAAGAAGAGAGAGGGGTGGTGGGGTTTGAAGAAGAAGAGAGAGGGGGTCGGTGGGGGGGGGGGGGGGGGGGGGGGGAAGAAGATGACTATTATTGTTTTACTATTTTTTGTAAAATCCTTTTATTTTTATTTTTTAAAGCTAAAATCCACGTGGCTCTATCTTATTTGTTATTTTTGCGTGTGAATTACACGCACCATTTGTGTGTTGCTGCATATTTATTTTGTGTTTAAATGACACATTAACAGTTGTCTTGAAGGGTTGTACGACCGCCGAGTTAGAGTGCCTAAATGAAAAATCGGGGCAATGAGAAGGCCCACATACGACTTTGGCCATTAAAAATTGAAAAAGAATTAGAATAGGAAAGCTCGTAATTATAAACACACGTGTCAATATTTTTCCAAATCAAGAAGGATAAAAATCCAACCAAAATAGGACTGATAGTGTAAACACGTGTAAACTAGAGCACGTTTAAGTGGAGGATCCTAATTCCTATAGTTACCAAAAAAAAAAAAAAAAAAAAGATCCTATAAATAAAGTAATTTATAAGTAAATAAGTAATTTTTTCCTTTTCTTAAAAAAAAAAAAAGAAAAGAGAAAAAAAGAATCACTCCCTGTACTCGTTATTTTATTTTAGAAGAGGCCAAAGTCTCTGTTTTTTCTGTTTCTTCGGCCGCTGTTTTAACTCTCATTGGATTGGAGTATTTTTTGTTGTTCCAATTTTTAATCTCCATAGATCGAAACCCTAAATTCTATAGAGATAGATAGGGAGAGCAATTGCTCGGATTTCGTAAAATTTGTGATTTGACTGTTGGAAGATTCTAGAAGAAAAGACGGGGGTTGATTGATGAAGGTCGGGTTTAGGGTTTTCATCAGAAGTTGATGGATGATCGATATGCCTGAATTGCGTAGCGGTGTGCGCCGTGGCCGTCAACCGATTGCTGCAATTGAAACCGAAAACAACAACAACAAAGATAATAACGAGAACAAGAGAGTTACTAGAAGAACAACGAGGGCGAGAAATAGAGCCGTTGGAGGAAGGAAGAAGAAGGAAAAGATAGTTAAGGAAGTTGTGACACCTGTAGTAGTGTTAGATGATGATGAGGATGAGAATGCTGTGAAGAAGGAAACGACGTCGGATAAGAAGGAGGAAGAAGAAGTAGGAGAAAAGCAAATGGATGAATACGATAGTAAGGGTTTCGGTGCTGAAGGAGAAGGAAGCACTGCACCACTTCCAGAAAAGGTATTATTTTTCTTCTTTTTTTATATTGTATATGCTTGATGATAGAAAGTCCACTATAATATGTTCAGGGAAGAGAGTTTGTATCTAAGATTTGGGAGTTTATTAAGTTTCTTTGGTCTATTAGTATCTTGTTTTGTGAAATAAACCTCTGGGTATTTTTTCACGGGAATCCTACCTAACAATGTCCTCTTTCAGTTAAGAAATGCTGTGCTTGCTATCTTTTAAATTAGTTTGTAACTTTTATATTGTGTATGCTTGATGGTGATGATGATGAAAAGTTCAAATTTTTAGATGTACATAAGCTCTTATATACATACTGAGCCCTAGGGTGTGTTTGGGAAACAAGTGAGTTTCTTACTTATTTCTAGTATTTGGTAAGTAAGCAAAAGAATATTGTCCTAAGAGCATTTATATGTAATCTAGCAAAAGACTATGGGGGTGGGATTGAGTGGAGAGTGGGGCTTCAGGGGTGGGATGGTTAAGGGCTGGAGGTTGGGGGCGTTGGGTCAGTGGGGATGAGACAATGAACTTGGAATGTCATTTGTGGAATTTGTTTTCCCTATTTTCATTAGGAAGTCTTTTCCTCAATTTTAAGGAACTTGTTTTCCTAGAAAAAATGTTTTCCAACACTTTTTGACCAACCAAACATGAAAAAATTGGAAAATGTTTTCCTCCATATCAAACAAACCCCTAGTCTCTATGTTTTGTTCGCTATAACATGTTCAGGGAAGAGAATTTGTATTGAGGTCTTATTTGTCTATTATATCAAAGATTTTGGGAGTTTATCAAGTTTCTTTGGTCAATTATTTTGTTTGTGAACCTCTGGGAATTTTTCAGGCGAACATGCCCTCCTTGTCTTTTTATGATTTTTATGTTTTAATTGTCTTCCGGTGCTCTATTAAGCCTTCTTTTTTTTTCTTTTTTTGGTGTGTGGGGGGGGGGGGGGGGGACAAGCTTAAACCTAGGGGAAATGAATACTCTTTTGTTGTTTTCTCATTAAGATTGGTCGTTCTGATAAATGTGTTTGGTGTTTGATGGCATTACGTTGTGTCTAATTGTCTACAGTGCTGTGAGCATAGATGAATTTGTGCCGTTATTCTTGTTTTTTTAATCTACTTTCTCGTTGAAGTATTCATCTTGAACGCTGCATATGGTATTTGCTTTTATGTATAACAGATCCAAGTTGGTGGATCACCGCCTTATAAGATTGACAGAAAGCTTGGTAAAGGAGGATTTGGTCAAGTATATGTAGGTCGTCGAATAAATGCACCACATCCACACGAAAGAAATGGTGCAGGAGCTATAGAGGTAAGCATCACATTCTGCATCTCTGTCTACCTTCCTCGCCCTACCCCCCATTAGGATGAAAATCATTCTCTTTGATATTGTTTTTGATTATTTTTGTTATATCCGGTTCTAGGTTGCCTTGAAATTTGAGCATAGAAGTAGCAAAGGTTGTAACTATGGACCACCTTATGAATGGCAAGTCTACAAGTAAGTCTTTCTACTGTCTTTTTTCTTGATGTAGGTCTTAGTTGTTATGACACATCTGGTAAAAAAGCCGTTCTTGTAATTGATGGCATTTGCTGTTTGTGGTAGTGCCCTTGGTGGTAGTCATGGGATACCACGTGTCCATTACAAGGGACGGCAAGGTGATTACTACATAATGGTATGTGATTTTCTTACTGTAGTGTAACTTTATGATTGTCTCACTTCGGACTCATATTCAATCTCCATGAAATTACAGAAATGCTTTCTGTGAGTGTAGGTTATGGATATGCTTGGTCCTAGTTTGTGGGATGTCTGGAACAATAATTCTCATGCGTAAGCTCCATTCTGTATTTATAATATTATGAAGAGGTTATTGCTGGTCCCTGCAATTCAATGACATTCTTTTTGATTCTTACATTGTCCATTTCAGGATGAATACTGAAATGGTAGCATGCATTGCCATTGAAGCAATATCCATACTTGAGAAGTTGCACTCTAGAGGGTAAGTATGGGTTTCTGATTATCATCCTGCTAGGGGCTGAAAGATATGATCCATCTTAGGCAGAAAATGTCTATTCTGGGTTATGATGATACAGTGTACTTCCATTGTGGGAACATATCCTCCAACTACCTATTTCCAAGGAAGAGCAATAAACATCTTGTGTCTATGTTAATCCCTGGTTTTTGGATGACATTTGTTCCAGAATATGGGGTTTGCTCTATACAAATGAACATATCGTTTTGTGGTTCTGTACCAGAATCCCTTTGTTGGACCTGAAATAATCTTGTCATACTGGTGCTATTGTTCTGCAGGTATGTGCACGGGGATGTGAAACCTGAAAACTTTCTTCTTGGAACTCCTGGAACTCCTGATGAGAAAAAACTGTTTCTGGTTGACCTTGGATTAGGTATTACATCGATATGTAGCTTATATCATAAAAGAAAATTAATTAAAAAACTATTAGACAGCTTGTACATTAAATATTGCAATCTTCATCATGTGTTATGTTTGGTGCAACAATTTTATGTGTTTACCTGTTTGAGTGTTGCAGCAACTAAGTGGCGCGATACTTCAAGTGGTCTCCATGTTGAATATGACCAAAGGCCTGATGTCTTTAGGTACAGTTGTCAACATCTACTCTCTATGTTGCATGCCTTGGTTTGCATTTCTAAACTGCATTCACTGACTAGTAAGAAAATCATTGTTTAGGGGAACTGTAAGGTATGCTAGTGTGCACGCTCACCTTGGAAGAACTGGAAGCCGGAGGGATGACCTAGAATCGCTGGCTTACACACTCATCTTTCTACTCCGAGGCCGGCTGCCTTGGCAGGGATATCAGGTTAGCATTTTCTCGACTTAGAATGCAACAGAGGCGGATTCAGCGTTGCAGCATCGGGATCCGAACTCAGTATGTTCAACACGGAGAATAATTTTTTTTGTATAAAACCGACTGAAACTACAACAAATAGAAGAGCTGAATCCGTAATTTAGAAGTTCAAAAGGTTAAGTGTTGAGAACCTTAAAGGTCGAGGGCATAGAGCTTTAAACGGGGATCCGCCTCTGGAATGCAGTATTACTTCTTAGTAGTTTCCTTTTGGTGACCCAACTGTTATCTTTTTAGGGTGAGAATAAAGGTTTCCTTGTCTGTAAGAAAAAGATGGCGACTTCTCCAGAAACGCTTTGCTGCTTCTGCCCTGCTCCATTTAGACAGTTTGTGGAATATGTTGTGAACTTGAAGTTTGATGAGGAGCCTAATTATGCGAAATATATCTCATTGTTTGATGGAATAGTAGGTCCAAATCCAGACATCAGGCCAATCAACACTGATGGTGCACAGAAGGTATTAGCTGACATCTTCGTAATTCATGGATGCTTGAATTCGAAGAAAATCAGCGACAAGAGAAAGTTTCTAACACATTTTATGTCATTGAAGCTTATATATCAAGTCGGACAGAAGAGAGGAAGGCTTACAATGGAAGAAGATGACGATGAACAACCAAAGAAGAAAGTACGGATGGGAATGCCTGCAACACAATGGATTAGTGTTTACAATGCTCGTCGCCCAATGAAGCAAAGGTATATATACTTGTGCCTGATATTGCTTGGTCTTTAGTTGTGAACAAGGAATTGATACACCTGGCAATTGTAGGTATCATTATAATGTTGCTGATATGAGGCTGGCTCAGCACATTGAGAAAGGAAATGAGGATGGACTATACATTAGCAGTGTGGCATCTTGTTCAAACTTGTGGGCCTTAATTATGGATGCCGGGACTGGGTTCACTTCTCAAGTTTATGAGTTGTCACCTTTTTTTCTTCACAAGGTTTCTTATCTTCTGTTGATTGGTCAATCTTAAAGAGTAGTCAAATGTTTATGTTGCATAAGTGCAGTCTAATATAATTCTGCTAATTTTCTGCCGGACTCGAATACCTTTGTGTTTTTCACTTTTATAAACTTTATGCTAATTCCTCATATTTTTGTTTGGATATAGGAGTGGGTTATGGAGCAATGGGAGAAGAATTATTATATTAGTGCGATAGCAGGAGCTAATAATGGGAGCTCCTTAGTAGTCATGTCAAAGGGTCAGTGGAACTTTATAACTTCTTATATTTGGATTGTCATAGTGCATGTGAACTAGACCAGACTGAAGTAAGTAATGTGGTAAACATCAGGTACCCAATATCTGCAGCAGTCCTACAAAGTCAGCGAGTCATTTCCTTTCAAGTGGATAAACAAAAAATGGAGAGAGGGATTCTATGTCACGGCAATGGCAACTGCAGGAAGTAGATGGGCAATTGTTATGTCTCGTGGGGCTGGGTTCTCTGATCAGGTTTTCTTATGGAACTTTTTTTTAGCAACTTTTATTAGTTTATTCTCTTCGTGCACTCTACTCTGAAATCTGGTATTCATGTGCTTTTATTAATTTCAGGTGGTGGAATTAGATTTTCTCTATCCTAGTGAAGGGATTCATAGAAGGTGGGATGCTGGTTACCGTATCACGTCAACTGCAGCGACATGGGATCAAACTGCTTTAGTTCTAAGTGTTCCAAGAAGGAAGCCTGCAGATGAAACACAAGAGACACTTCGTACTTCTGCTTTTCCTAGCACTCATGTTAAGGTCATTTATTCCATCTATCACCGCTTCTCTTTATGGGGACCATTACTTTTGCCTTCTGCTTGCTCTTTTCCCTGGTCCTGGACCTAACTATGTATGTTACTATTTGCAGGAGAAGTGGGCCAAGAACCTTTATATTGCATCTGTGTGTTATGGGAGAACTGTTTCTTGAGGAACTTAAAAAAAAAAAAATATGGCAATTTTCTTGGGTGTCGTGATACTCTGCTGTATGTGCCCTGAAAAAGTGCCTGCTTGTTTTTCATCTAAATGGAGAAAAATGGATGCCGTCTCTCCTCCTTCGCTAGCTGGCTCTTTTATTCTCCTTCGGATATGATATCCCCTAAATCCCATATCAGCAGTGTATGTGATTAATTCTAAAGTCAAAAAGATGGTTTCTCTGGCAGCTCATGAGCTTATATGGGGGTTCATTTACTTATTGGTCAAAGTTTGTATAGTTTGAATAATAAGTAGTTCAGAGGCAAGAAAAACATCTACCTTTGTAGTACTAGGACCCTGCATTTTAAGATTTTGCAAAGTAGCTTGGGCATCAAAGTTATATGTTCTTATTTCTTTGCACTTATTCCTGGCATGGACTTGTGTTCTTGGGATCATGAATTTGAATTAAATTCTTGTCTGCTGGTCGTTTTGGTCTTATAATCTGTGTATATTTGGCATTTTGGTCTCTAGAGAAATGAAAAATCTAGTCCGAATCTCTTGAATAATTGGCATTTGGGGGTCATATGCAACAAATAGTATTCTGGAGTTTGATTTCTGTCAGAAATATTTTAATTAGTTCATATTTTTTTATTTCCCCCCCAGAAAACTTCTATATGTTACAAATATCTGAATGTTAGGTATCTAAAGAAACTATTTTCCTGGGAATAGTGGACTCACCTAATTAACTTTTTGAAACCTAAACACTTTCATGCTCCTCTGTATTAGAGTTGGACTGGATATCGTGGACTGACTATAAAGGATTCTTGCAGCTGAACCCAATTAATTTGCAGTTTGGTGCAATTGATTCATTGATTGTTTCCCTTTACTAGAGTTAAAAGTATGAGCATCGACTGTGTTAGACTATTAAATAGCGGTGCGTGTAAGTTTGTATGGTAACCTACAGGAAGTCCCCCTGATTACGGAAGCTTCTTAGAAGCAATTGATGTATTATCTGCTGTGTCTATGTCATAGTTTTCTTTAGAAAAAAGGGGCATGAGGTGTACATTCGTGCGATAATTCAATTTTTGAGCTGCAGAAGAGAAGGGATTATGCTTAACTGGCATAATTTCAGCCAGAGGAAATATGTTAAGTTTTGGTTTGCTAGGATGAGGGGTGTCACAAGTCTTGAATGTACTTTCTGGCCAAGGCTGATCCAATAGTGTCTTCCCTCTTTTGCTGTTATACATACATACACTTCAAAAGTATGTTGTGCTTATCTACAAAAGTATGTTGTATCTTTGACACTGTCTTCCTCAAGTATGTCATGTCCTTTCAGGGCTAATTGGTGTTGTGGCTGACAAATGCTCAGATTTCCTAATGTGGTTACTTGATGGTAAGTTCCGGTAGTTTCTTTCCACTTGTAATTTATTGTTTGCCACAATTGTACACAGGATTTAGAGCATAATGTTGGACCTATGTCCTTGAGCAAGATCCAATTTTCAGATAACATTGATCTTATGGATTCATGGCCTTGTAAATCTTGTTGGTATTATAAATGGCATTAAGAGGTACATGAGCTTCATGAGATGGGACTCTTCAACAGTACGGGCTAGAACATGAAGAGAACTCCTGATCGTGAAGTATAACTGGGTATGATTAATTCAAGTTTGACAATTTTGGAAAAGGAAGAAACTGATTCTTTCCGCATCTCGTATTGCAAGGTTCGCTTTCCTCAAGAGAGTTCTGGTTCTTGTTGTAGATTTTGGCACTTCATGTGGTTTGGGATTAATTGTTGTGGTTATTTCAAGGATTTTGGAATATAGAAATGTGGCATGTATCAAATCAAACTCCATCTGCCTCTTCTTTTTTGGGAAAAAGTTGGGGCTGAGGTAGGTTTTAGTATCTGTGTAAGAAAGATCTCATGAAAAGAATTTCCATCAAACTGGTCTAGTATGTAAAATTAAAGGCAATTTGGTTGGTTTTAATTTCAATGGATACAAAAGACAATAATCTCATTCTTCCAGAGTCTTCTAAGAGAACTCAGTAGATAGCTATCATGTAAAACTTGGTGCTTTTGGATGTGTGCTGCTTGCTGAATGTATGTTTTGCTTGTATTTCAGATTGTGATCTTTGAGCTGTTTGATTTGACCTGTCTTCTTGAGTTCGTTTAACCTTCCTGTGCTTCAATGTTGTGCCTGTGAATTTAACTGCAATTGCCTTCTGGATTGTTGTGGCTTGATATAGGAAGGCGGCAACTCTCCGTGCAGATCGTCTTTTACTGGTCTTAGTGTATAGCTTCTCATTCTTGTGTGACCAATCATATCTAATGGGATGTGCATCTTTTGTGGTTAAGCGCTGATCTTATGCACGGAAAAAAAGCGCAACCCGTGTTAGTGCTATTAGTACTGGTATCGGAAGCTTGGTTCCCTGCATCAAGCTGATGCGTGTTTAGACCCTGATGGATCCAAACACAATTTCAACTTGGCCTATGCTGGTAAAACTGCTGTCTTGTGGTTGCAGAATCGCTTGATTAAAGTTGTGACTTGCAGTTAGCCTGTTACATAGCTGTACAAGTGCTTGATTTAGAATGTGTAAGGTTTAATGTTCTGAAATAATGGTGCAATTTACACCTAATACAATAACTTCTAAAATGTAGTTAATTACAAAAGAAATTTGGCGCAAATTGGTAACGGATTAAAGTTGGATTTGGTCATCCTTGACTGGGAACGGTCGTTTGGTAATATTAAGCATTAACACCCCAACCCGGCCAATTCCACTGATAATTGTGGAAAAAAAAAAAAAAAAAAAAAGGAATGCAAATGCTCGGGCCTTTAGGTTATTTCGATATTTATTTGATTTTTTACCATGCAATATGCACAAATAGTATTAACCATTATCTTGAGTTTGCACTTTCACCTTAATGAGAGACGCCAAACCTATTGATGATATCGTGGCTCAAAATGTAACAGGCAAAATATTGAGTTATTAAAACTAAAAAGAGAGTTCCTGCTGAGAGTTAGCAGTAGTATGAAGTTTGCGTTAGGGATTGGTCTAATCGTAATTTATTGGATGATAAATAAGCTGTTTATATTAGTTCAAAGATGTACGAGGATACCCATGAAGGGTGGTGAATTGGTTCAACTAGTGGTTTCCCACATGGGTGATCTCTAGCAACCTTTTCAGTTTGAGCTTGTCGTGTGAGGTTTGTCTAGTGAGGTTTACATTTCCTGTGTGGTTTGTGGACAATTGTACTAGGAGTGGGATGTTTAACCAAAGGGCATCTAAAGGCCAGCGACTGCGGGTTTTCTAGTTTACAAAAAAAAAAAAAAAAAAAAAAAAAAAGATTAGTTCAGGATGTTTGAACTGCAGTATCTAGTTGTAATTTATTGGAGATTTGCAGTTTGGATTAGTTCAAGATGTACGAACTGCAAGACCGCGTTTGTGTCCTTGCCCAGTGGCAGAGAATCAACAATATGACCTGCACATAATTTTCACCAAGTTTGCAACCAATATGAACGTCTTTGACCCACTATTTCCTCCTTTATCTAGCAATTATTATGGTGACACTGACATAATCTGGTCGTAAATCGGGTCAAAGTTAAGATATGACTAGTGAATGAAATGTACAGTAAAGCTGAAATTTGAAAAATTATGCTAATCGAATTTCTTATTAGCCAGTCACTAAAGTAACTAGTTGTGAGAATAATAACACAATTATGTTAAATGAATAAAACAAGAAAAAAAAAAATACAAGCAATTACATGAAATCACAAAAGGTAAAGGCTGAGAATGAGAAAAAAGAAAATGAAAGATAAATAATATAAAAATAATAATAATTTAAAAGTAAAAATAATAGAAATAAAAATAAATTAAAAAAGAAAAGAAAGTAAAATAAAATAAAAACAAATAAACTAAAAAATAATCATGTAATTACAAAGTGTAATTGTAATTACACCCCAATTCTGACCCGTCATCGGCTTGGAAGGTGGAGGTGTAATTACACACTCTCAATTACACAATTCTCACCTAACCAAATAATTATTTGAAAACAAACATGTCCAATTGTATAATTACACTTAATTCCAATTACCTGGGTGGCTTTCCAAACAAGCCCTTAATAATGTCGCATAGCACTTTATCTTTTATGCGTAAATATCATTTAGGTTGAAAATATTGGTAGCTACAATTATTTGGACATTGTAGATATGAAAGAAGTGTAGTACAGGAGGTTATTAATTGGCTTAAATCTATTTTTGTAACTAATAATGTCATGTGGTTAGGTGATGTCTATATATAAACTAGTTTCATGAGGCCCGTGCCAATATATATATATATATATATATATATATATATATATATATATATATATATATATATATATATATATATATATTTATAACTTTTTTACTTCATAATTAATATAATATAGTGGCACATTAAACATATCTTGTTGATAAATCTTCATAATTATCAAAGTTTTTAACACATAATTGGGTAAATATCAATAAGAAATTATTTATACAAAAGGAAGTTTGGTTGGAGACTTAGAAAATACCAAAGGGACACAAGTGGTTCGATATTCTATAATATAACACAATATGTATATGATTACAACTTGACGAAGATCATAAATCGAAAAACTTTGATATTTTTATGAATTTGTGAGCATGCAATTTCTCGGGTATAGATAGAAGTAAATTTCTTTCGATATATATATATTATTTTGTTACTTCATAATTAATATAATATAGTGGCACATTAAACATATCTTGTTGATAAATCTTCATAATTATCAAAGTTTTTAACACATAATTGGGTAAATATCAATAAGAAATTATTTATACAAAAGGAAGTTTGGCTGGAGACTTAGAAAATACCATAGGGACACAAGTGGTTCGATATTCTATAATATAACATGATTTAAAATATGTATATGATTAAAACTTGACGAAGATCATAAATCGAAAAACTTTGATATTTTTATGAATTTGTGAGCATGCAATTTCTTAGGTATAGATAGAAGTAACTTTCTTTCGATATATATTAAGCTTTAATTTCATTCGTAATTTCACGTGGTAATTTTTTGCAAAACTCATTTTTTTCATCTCCTAGGATCATCTAACACAACACAAAACTTCAATAACTTTAAGTTGACACTTTGCAATATTTATATTCTTTTAAGTTGACACTGCAATATTTATATTCTTAGTTTAGAGTGTTTACACAAATTAACCTAATAATAATCTTATAAGGATACTAGTGAAGTTGTGTTACAACCCTTCCGGTCGTTATGGGAAATGTGAGATCACCCCACGAAATAGAACCTTCCCAAGAGTAGTACGAGCTAATAGGAACTCGATTCTATAAGTCTAAGACCTGAAAACTTGACTTGTTTGTTGTTGTTTTTTTATTGTATTGAGTCCGTCAGGGGGTGACGTAGAAAATTATATGTTTTTTTATTGTATTGAGTCCGTCAGGGGGTGACGTAGAAAATTCCGAGGCCACGGGTGGATTTATGACGTCTTTATGTATATGTGCATGTTTAGTTGTGTTTTTGAGGCCTCGGATGAAATGTTGGGTGATAGAGGGAAAAACTGGGCAAAAGTCGAACTCACTGCCCAAATGGCACTGTTGCGGCGGTGGGTGTACCGCTGTAGCGGTGGGTTCACTGCCACCAGCGGTCAACCACTTTCCGTGTGATCGTTGTAGCAGGCGATGACCATCTACGGCGATACCGCCATAGCGTTGGACGGGATCTCGTTGGTCCGCTCTTTCATTGGTCCGGCCCCATAGCGAGATAGGCGAGGCCGTGGTGGTTGACCGCATTGCGGCGGTCAACGGGAGGCAAATTTCGTGTTTTAAACACTTAGTCTCACATTTTTATTCATAATCCTCTGACACAGTTCCCCACGAGCACACTAGGGTGAAATTCAAGCTAGGGCAAGAATACTCTTGAGAGGTAAATTTAAATCATTCCTTTGATCATTCGTATCATCTTCCGCTAATTATCATCACTCTTGTGGGTCTTCATTGGTGAAATTGTAATAAAATCCCTAGAAATTAATAAACCTTCTAAACTTGATAGGTTATGATTATTATCACTTATTTATCATCTAATGGCTTGGGTTAACTCCTCTTAATCATGAATTGAACCCTTTAGAGCCATAAACTAAGTGAATTGAGACCTAGGGCTCCATAAAAATGGTAGCTTGACCATGAAACTTGTAGTTGGAATGTTGATGTAATATTGTTATAATTGGATGATTAGTGATTACTAAGGCCTTTGTTAGGTTGCTTTACACCTAGAAAATCATTCACCCATTGGAATGGGGTAAAGGGAAGGGTATTCTTGAATTGGTATTTGTGATTAGAGTATTTGTGACTCATTGAGCCTTCTATTTCTAGACTTTGAGCATTCTGAGGCTTTAAGGAAGGGAAAAGCTGTAGCGGAGTGACTTGCGTTGTTCCAGCTCTACGTTTGAGGTAGGTTACGATATACTTGAGTTAGACTTTGGTTAGTTGATTGTATGTTTTGTGAATTCTTTAGGAGAAAGCATGTCTAGTCTTCATGCATGATATTGCGTGGTTGAACTCCTATGTGAATGTGATTGAGTGATTGTGTAGGCTTCGTGCCACTATTCATGTGTGTTGAATCTACAGTGGATGTGTTTGTGATGAGAAGCTAATATAATCTTCTCGGCGATATTGTGATACAAAATGATGATGTGAGTATTGATAATAAGAGGGCAAGAAATATTGTTACATACAGATATATGGAAAGGCACATGTGTGACCTAGATTATGGGCTTGTGGTTCGAGATTTGTTCTGAAAATGAGGGATATATTGATAAAGCCCTCGTCCGAGGTTCTTTCCGGAGCGGAGGTTTTACCTCGGGTCCAATGAGTATCCGGAATGAGTGGTACATGGACACCGTGGGTCCCTTGCTAGTTATGAATACTGAGCAATGACATCAGTTAGCATGTGTGTACAGTGGGTATGGTATTGTGGTAGACTTATTTCGGTGTTGTGGTTTTTCGTTGATTGATTCTTTCTATTTAGGTGATTTGATTGATGATTATCCTTGGTTGACTTATCATGGTTTATTTACTTCATGTCTGTTGGCTGTCTTGTTTATTCTATTGATTTTATAAGATATGTATGATACTAATCTTAGTCGACCAATGATATCTACCGGTACATAGTGTTTGTCTTGATACTACCTTGCTTGCATTCTTTTGAGTAGATTGTGATACGGAGATGGCTACCTACCCCCTCGCATCTAGCGTTGAGGACGTTGCTTGCGACGATTTAGGGTGAGCTTATCCATGCCGGGCCGCCCGAAGATCTTCCTCTTATGATGTCTACTTCTATTCTAGGACATTATGGATATTTATTAGACAAAGTCATTCTTTAGACATGTTTTAGATTAGAGTCCTCGTGCGATGACTTTCGGATTTTGAAATTTTTTAATAGTTAGAACTTCTGCATTTACTTCAATACTTTATGGCATGACTTATTTTGGTTATTTTATGCTTGAATGAGTAATAACTGACTAATTTGGTTAATATAAAATCGGACTTGAATGAATAGATGACTTGTGTGTTGGTTCGCCCACTAGGAGTTAGTGTGGGTGCCAGTCATGGCGGGTTGGGTCGTGACAGAGTTGGTATCAGAGCTTTAGGTTCGTCGATTTTATCGTACAAGGACATGTCTAGTAGAGTCTTGCAGATTAGTATGGAGACAACTGTACTTATCTTCGAGAGGCTACTGGTCACTAGGAAAATTCCCTTTTCTTTCTTTCTTTCGTGCTACTTGATACCAATAGGTATCTGCTGATTCAAATTGGTATCTAACTATCCTTCACTCTCTCACAGATGGCGAGAACACGCGTGGCAGCAGCTAGAAGAAGGGGTGGAGGAAGAGGAGCGGTAGAGGGCGGCCCCCCGGGGCGGAGTCCCGATTGTTGATCCGTGCCTCAGGTGGTTCCAAATGAGCTTGTGGGAGAGATGCGCGCGCACCGGTGGCGATGCCGGTCCTACGGCCCGGCGGGGTATACCGGTTTCCCGAGGTTCCAAATGGCTGCTCAGGGGTATACCGGATGCTATAGCCCACGAGGAGCTGCTACATACCACGTGCTATGGCACGATGGGTTAGCACGAGGGCACGGGCTATACCGGTCGTTCCGGCGGAGGTAGGCGCGGGAGTAGCGACCCCGAGGTCGGGATAGAGTTCGAGGCTCCGGGGTTCGACGTACCGCGGTGGCACCTCGCTTGGATGAAGTTTCGGGTTTTGAGGCCTGTCCGGGGCTAGTTGTATGGGGCCGGTGATGAGCTAGCGAAGAGCATGATCTATTTTGGAGGTTCGCTAAAATAAAGCCTCTTGTTTCTATGGTACTAAGTGAAAGGATGCATATGAGTTCATCATCGGCTATCACGAGAGCTCCGTAAGATGGGGCTTATGGACAAATACGGTGTAGAGTTTGTGACCTTCTAGTTCTTGGGTGATGCCAAGCTATGGTGGAGGGCCTATGTGGAGTGCAGGCCAGCTGGGTCTCCTCCGTTGACTTGGGTTCAGTTCTATTTTGTGTTTTTGGATAAGTACGTCCCGCGTACTTTGAGGGATCGAAGGAAGGATGAGTTCGCTAATATTGATCAGAGGAACTCATCTGTTGCTGTGTACGAGTCCTGTTTCTACTCCTCTGTCCCCGATACGATATATCTTCGGTTCTTTCCCAATGCGAGGGGACAGGATCCGGCGGTTCGTGAAGGGATTGAACACTGGGCTTCAATTATCAGCTTTTCAGCTCGTAGCCACTGGGCTTCATTCGAGGAGGTAGTGGAACATGTTCCATGTTGTTGAGGGATTAAACGGGGAAGTCATGCAAAGCGGTAGAGAAGAAGGCCCGAAAGGGTGGGTTTTCGACGGCAACTCCTTCTCGAGGGTCGAAAGTTTGCGAATATATTCGGGCGTCGGTTCGATGCGCGATGCGGTGTCGGTGGGGGCCCGTCGGGGGCAAATTATCGAGCTTCCGAGTCGGCATGGAGGCTATCTTCTTCGTCGGTTTTGTTCGGCGACTTTAGGTGGACCGTGCATGTTACGAGTGTGGTGAGATAGGGCACGTTAAGAGGTATTGCTCCGGACTCGGATACGAGTGGGCGGGGGGACTCGGTGTCGGGCTCCCGAGCTCGGTTGCACACGGATGAGGGGTAAGGATCGCGCGCCGGCGGGGGGCGGCCGCACGGCGGTGGGGGTGGTGCCCGGCCTAATCCGAGGTGGTCCTCGGGCGGTAGGCGGACGGCGGCCGGTAGGGGCGGGGCCTAGACCAAGCAGGGTAATCATGGTGGTTCACAAGCTACAGGAAGGCGCGGTAACTTGTACGCTTTTCTAGGTAGACCCGAGGCTGAGGCCTCCGATGCTGTCATCACAGGTACTATCTCAGTTTATGACCGGATGGCTTCTATTTTATTTGATCCGAGTTCTACTTTTTCTTATGTGTCTACATATTTTGCTGTGGGTTTGGATATGGTGTGTGATACTCTTGATGTTCCTATCTATGTATTTACTACGTTTGGGGATTCAGTGGTGGTAGATAGAGTCTACCCTTCTTGTGCGATTACTTTTATGGGGTATAGTACTTGGGCAGATTTGATGATCTTAGATATGGTAGATTTCGATGTCATTTTGGGCATGAGTTGGTTGTCCCCGCATTATGCTATACTAGATTTCCATTCTAAGACTGTTACCTTAGCCATGCCTGGGGCACCTAGACTTGAGTGGAAGGGTAACCTTAGTCCCCTCCCCAAGAAAGTCATATCCTTTGTTCGTGCTAGGAAGCTAGTGGAGAAGGGTTGTCTAGCTTACTTGGCACATATCCGTGACACCAGTGCAGATACTCCATCTATTGATTCGGTTCCAGTGGTACGCGAGTTTGCGGATGTATTCCCCGCGGACTTGCCAGGTATACCACTACGATCGTGACATTGATTTTAGGATTGATTTAGACCCGGGGACTCGTCTATCTCTATTCCACCCTATAGGATGGCACCGCGGAAGATATCTCATGGGAATTGAAAGAGAAGTTGCAAGATCTTTTGAGTGAGTAAGGGGTTTATTCGCAGAGTGCCTCTCCTTGGGGTGCTCCTGTGTTGTTCGTTAAGAAGAAGGAAGGGTCTATGCGTTTGTGTATTGATTACCGTCAGCTGAATAAGGTAACTATCCAGAATAAGTATCCCATTCCCCGTATTAATGAATTGTTTGATCAGTTAAAGGGAGCTTCTATGTTCTCTAAGATTGACTTGAGGTCTGGGTATCACCACTTGAAGATTCGGGCGGAGGATATTCTTAAGACAACTTTTCGGACCAGGTATGGACACTATGAGTTCTTGGTTATGTCTTTCGGGCTTACTAATGCCCCAGCTGCATTCATGGGTTTGATGAACAGTGTGTTTAAGCCCTTTTTAGACTCATTCGTAATAGTGTTCATTGATGATATCCTGGTGTACTCTAAAAGTAAGGAGGAGCATGAGAAACATTTGAGGATTGCTCTTGGGGTATTGCGGGAGAAGGAGTTATATGCTAAATTCTCCAAGTGTGAATTCAGGTTGTCTTCTGTGTCCTTCTTGGGGCATGTAATTTTGAAGGAACGGATTATGGTAGATCCTCAGAAAATTCAGGCAGTCAGGGAGTGGGCTAGGCCCATATCAGTGACTGAGATCCGTAGTTTGGTGGGTAGATGCAGCTGGCTACTATCGTCGGTTTGTGAAGGGGTTTGCCTCTATTTCTTCTCATTTGACTCGCTTGACTCAGAAAGAGGTACCGTTTCAGTGGTCCGACGAGTGTGAGGAGAGCTTTCAAAAGCTCAAGACATTGTTGACTACAGCGCCTATTCTAGCATTGCCTGTGGAGGGCAAGGATTTTGTTGTTTATTGTGATGCTTCACGTTCTGGTTTGGGTGCTGTTTTGATGTAGGAAAAGAAGGTGATTGCCTATGCTTCTCGGCAGTTGAAAGTGCATGAGAAGAACTATCCTACTCATGACTTAGAGTTGGCAGCGGTGGTGTTCGCGTTGAAAATCTGGAGACACTACTTGTATGGTGTCCAACGCAGAGGGGTGTATACTACCACCGCGATGCTGCGACATGTGTTCACTCGGAGGATTCAACTCTAGGCAAAATGAGATGGATGGAACTATTGAAAGATTATGATATCACCATTATGTATCGTATCATCCTGGTAAGGCAAATGTAGTGGTTACGCATTGAGCGAAATCGGCTAGTATGGGAAGTCTAGCTCGTTTGATTTCTTCGAGCGTCCGTTGAGGTTCGGACACGGTCATCATTTTATGAGGTACGAACGCAAGCGGGGTGTTGGCTTGTGTTGAGGCTCGGTCGATAAATTTAAGACGATTAAGGCTAAAATGCTAAGCTGTGCAAAATTCGTGACAAGGTATTGCGTGGAGAGGCCAAGGAGGTTGTGATTGATGAAGAGGGAGTGTTGCGGATTAAGGGGCGAGTTTGAGTGCCATGTGTGGGTGATTTGATCAAGATAATTCTGACAGAGGCTCACAGTTCGAGGTATTCCATTCATCCTGGCGCGACTAAGGTGTATCGTGATCTGAGGCAACAATACTGATGGTCTAGGATGAAGCGTGATATTGTGGAGTTTGTTGCTCAGTTTCTGAACTACCAACAGGTAGAGTATGAACATCAGAAACCTGGGGGTACACTTCAGAGGATGCCCATTCCTGAGTGGAAGTGGGAAAGGATAGCCATGGACTTCGTAGTTGGTCTTCCGAAGACGTTGGGAAAGTTTGACTCCATTTGGGTTATTGTTGACAGGTTGACTAAGTCAGCCCACTTCATTCCGGTGAAGATAACTTATGATGCGGAGAAATTGGCTAAAATCTACATTCGTAAGGTGGTTAGGCTTTATGGGGTTCCTATCTCCATCGTGTACAATAGGGGCACAACGTTCACATCTAGATTTTGTGAGTGTTTGCATGAGGAGTTGGGAACGGGGTTGTATCTTAGTATAACATTCCACCGATAGTCTGACTAGTACAGCATTCCACCCACAGTCTGACGGGCAGTCTGAGCAGATCATTCAGGTCCTTGAAGATATGCTTCATACATATGTGATAGACTTTGGTAGGCATTGGGACCAGTTCTTACCTTTGGCCAAATTTGCATATAACAATAACTACCACTCGAGTATCGATAAGGCTCCGTTTGAGGCGTTATATAGGAGGAGGTGTAGGTCTTCTATTGGGTGGTTTGATGCGTTCGAGGTGAGAACTTGGGGAACTGATCTTTTGAGGGAGTCTGTAGAGAAGGTGAAGGTAATTCAAGCTAAGCTTCTGGCAGTCTAGAGTAGGAAGAAGTAGTATGCGGACCGTAAAGTCCGAGATCTTGAGTTGGCAGAGGGAGAGCAAGTGTTGCTGAAGGTCTCACCCTTGAAGGGTGTGATGAGGTTCGGGAAGAAGGACAAGCTTAGCCTGAGGTACATTGGGCCGTTTGAAATCCTCAAGCGTGTGGAGGAGGTGGCTTATAAGTTGGCTTTGCCTCCGGCTCTATCAGGCGTCCATCTGGTATTCTATATTTCGATGTTGAAGAGGTACCACGGGGATGTTTTGTACATAATCAGTTGGGATTCGATTTTGTTAGATGAGAATTTGTCAGATGAGGAAGAGCCCTTTTGTCACGACCCGACTAGGGGCCATGACGGGTACCCGAGGCTAACCACCGAGCACCACTCATTCTATTACTCATCATACTCATTCTGCGATCATTCATTAATCTCTTGCTTATAATCATAGAAGAACCATTTTCACTTGAAGCATATTTACCTTTATATACATAAGCCCTTCGGCTATCAAAATAATATATATATACAATGAGGAAATCGAGAGACCATACTAACCACACATACGTATCCACAAGCCTGTACTAGAGTACTAGACATATGGACGGGACAGGAACCCATCGTGCCCAAAACATATATATGCAAAACGAATCGGGGCACCTCTCGGAATAAGAGCTCTCAAGCTCGCTAATAGCTCCTACGAATGATCACCTCCTCGTTTACTCGTGGGCACGAACACAAAGCCGTCCAAAGAGAAATAACGTCGGTACGAGCATTGTACCGAGTATGTAAGGCATAAACAATAACAATACATCAATGAAATAGGCGAATATCAAATGAACAACAATTTGTAATTGTCGGTCAGTTTTAATAGAAATAATGCATGCTGACTTACTACATAAACATCATCATCATATCGTGTACGCATATATATATATATATATATAAGCTGCCCGCCCATATAGGTACGGTGTGATCATCATTAGCCCGCGTCCGTGCCTCCCGCGTCCGGGTAACCATCTCATGCCGACCACTAGTGTGTCTCCGCCCATGCCATCTAGACATGGTGTATACGCTACCCGCCTTATAAGTGTTGCCCGCACCATATAGGCGTGGTAATATCTTCATCATGTACTTATCATAATGCATGCATGGAAACTTAAAGACAACTACACTTTATTGGTGACATAAGGTCGTGAACCCCCAATTCTATTACGGAGCATTTATAAGTATTCTCGCTTTCACCTTTGAAGGAATTAGCACGTAAGGTGGGTGTATACAATAAACAACATCAATGGATCATAGTTAGAATCTTTAGCTTTATGATCTTTAGACTTAACTCATCATTATCACTATCATGCTCATGACATATCTCGTTTCTCTATCTCATGCGAAGCTCTTTATAATCATAGACTTATAATTGCCAGAATGTAGGAACGTCATGGGAAAATAGGAGAATTCATGCCATGGGAATCATGCCTTAGAAGGAAGGGACTAGCCTTACATACCTTTTCGTTTAGCTATTCTATCGTTCGATTGTTCTCCTTCAATGCTCGCTCTTCTGCCTTCAAGAGAGTTCGTATTAACATTAGCTAATCGATTACATGAACGTGCTCAACTAAGGCTAGAGAAAATTGGGCAGCATTTCCTTTGTTTATGCAACTTTCCCCATATCATATATCAACTCCTAAACGTCTATAATACATTCACAATATAATAACCAACAATCTTCATTCATCTACGTTATCCACATTTCACAATTTCATTTCAATTCATCTATAATCATGGTCATAGTACACTAGTCTGTTTTCTCACATATAATTTTTATCCCATGTTCTTAATATCATTTAAAGCATAATCATAATCACAACATATCAAGAATCATGATTCATTCTATGCTACCACTCAAAGCTGTCACTATTCTCATATTTATGGCCCATTTTCTATCTCCTTCTACAATCCAAGTCTTTCAACCACTTAATACCTTAAACTACATTGAATGACCATAAAAATCACCTTAGATAGTGTGGGAATGAGCCTTGAGTGGAAATACTTCACTTGAGCCAAAACCCTAGTTCACTTCCAATGAGATTTCTTACCTTAGATGAATCTTAATGAGTTTCTTGCACTTGGTTCTCTTGGTTTGATGAAGTTGATCTTTGATTAGTCTTGATTTAGTGTTGATGAAATATGTAGAACACTCTATAAGCTTTAAGAGAGATGGAGAAGAGTGGGAAATGAAAATAATGAAGTGGGAACATCACTTTATACTTGGACTTAATTCATCCTGTCGGGACTTAGACGGACACTTATACGGTCCATATAGCATTATACGGTCCGTATAAGTGATCGTACTTCACCATCAGAGAAACAACATTTCTGCTGGGTGTTATACGGACCCTTATGTTATACGGACCGTATAAGTCGGTCGTATAACCCCATTTTCCTTGAAATGATTTCCGTCGTTTCGTTTGATCTCCAATCCTTATGGAACCTTCTTGACACTTGTTTAACACTTCATTGACAATCTAAGGGACGTTATAACTCTTCTCTAAGACATCATTTAGTCATCATTAACTTGCTACTCGAAAATCTTTTCCGATACGTAACGTATACCTTGCCTTTCTTGGCAAACTTTCTCCTCTTGCCTCGAACGTCTTTGAAATCTCAATTAGGATCATCAAATGTTATTTCTTAATTATCGAAACATCGTATACTTCATGCCCTTCATTAGTATATTCACTGTGCATCAACGGAAGATTTTTTCGAGGTGTAACACCTTTGCCCCCCTTTTAGAACATTCGTCCTTGAATGGTAAGTTCTCGGGAATTCTACGAAAATTTCGCCAGAGTTTCCCATCTAATATGGCACTACTATCCTTTCACAACATTGTCACAACAACCCTTAATAACAATGCCTCACAAGGCCACAACATAATAGCAATAAAGTTTGGCTACACACGACCTAAAAGCATAAAATAAAACATGCATACCTCATAATGTTGACCTTTCATCTTGGATTTCTTCCGGGGGCTGAAATAAGTGCGGGTACTTGGATTTCATATTCTCTTCCGCCTCCCAAGTCATTTCTTCTCGGTTGTTATTTCTCTATAAGACCTTAACTGAGGCTACTTCTTTATTTCTAAGTCTCCGTACTTACCTATCTAGTAAGGCAATGGGTACTTCTTCATAAGCCACCTTTTCTGTCACTTGAACATCATCTGCTGGAACAATGCTTGTAGGATCTCCAACACACTTGCGGAGCATTGAGATATGAAAAACTGGATGGACTGACTCAAGTTTCGAGGGTAAGTCCAATTCATAAGCTACTTGTCCCACCTTGCGGGCAATCTTATAAGGTCTAATATATTGAGGACCCAACTTCCCTTTCTTACCGAATCTCATCACTCCTTTCATTGGCGACACCTTTAGGAATACCCAATCATTAACTTAAAATTCTAAGTCTCGTCGACGCTTGTCCAGATAAGATCTCTAGCGACTTTGAAACATCGAAACTAACTTGCCCCCAAGAAAACTACGATCGCCATGGGCATTGTAGGCCTTGGCCAAGTTTTCACAGCTTCAATCTTCTGAGTATCCACTCGAATGTCATCATCTGAAATAACATGATCCAAAAATGTCACAGAATTCAACCAAAACTCACACTTTGAAAATTTTGCATACAATTCTCGAGTTCGAAGAATTCCAAGAACAATAGGTAAATGGTTTGCATGCTCTGATTCTATCCGAGAATTTACTCGAATATCATCAATGAACACGATCACGAATAGGTCCAAGAGAGGCCTAAATACATTATTCATCAAATTCATAAACACTGTCGAGGCATTAGTTAACCTAAATGACATCACCCGGAATTCATAATGGCCATATCTCATTCGGAAAGCTGTTTTGGGAATATCTTCTTCTTTAACTCTCACTTTATGATAACCTGACCTTAGATCTATTGTGGAAAACCACTTGGCACCCTGTAATTGATCAAACAAATCATCAATTCTTGGAAGAGGATATTTATTCTTTATCGTCACTTTATTCAACTGCCTGTAATCAATGCACATCCGTAAGGAACCATTTTTCTTTCGCACCAATAGGACCGGTGCTCCCCAAGGTGATGAACTAGGCTTAATGAATCCTTTTTCAAGCAAATCTTTCAATTCTGTCTTTAGTTCTTTCAATTCTACAGGAGCCATTCGGTCAGGAGGAATAGAAATAGGCTTGGTATCCGGCAACACATCAATAGCGAAATTAATCTCTCTTTTCGGAGGAAGACCTGGGAGTTCATCTGGAAATACATCCGGAAATTCATTTACTACCGGAACGGATTGAAAAGTTGGGGACTTTGCTTTGGTGTCATGAACTCGGACTAGGTGATAAATGTAACCTTCAGCTATCATCTTTCTTGCCTTAAGGTAGGAAATAAACCTACCCCTTGGAGATGCTGTATTTCCCTTCCATTCGTTAACAGGCTCTCCCGAAAATTGAAATCGAACTACTTTCATTCGGCAATCAACATTAGCGTAACACGAGGCCAACCGATCCATACCCATAATCACATCGAGCATTTCCAAATCACCTAAATCAACTTTAGATCCGTCGCCACATATCACAATTACACAATTTTTGTATACTTGTCTAGCTATCAGATCACCAACCGGAATAGATACCTCAAAAGGTTTAATTGGCTCGGGTTTCATCCCAATATGACCAACAATATATAGAGTAATATAAGATAGTATAGAATCCGGATCTATCAATGCATATATGTCATGAGAAAATACTGATAATATACCTGTAACCACATCCGGGGAGGACTCAAGATCCTGGCATCCGGCTAGAGCATAAATACGGGGCTGAGTGCCACCTGAACTGGACACTCCCCCTCTGCCTCTACCTTGGCCTGCTAGAACCTGGGGAGTCTGCCTTGTCGGGCGTACATAAGAAGAACCAGCCGCTGATTTTGTAGGCTGAACCCCGACTCTACCACTCATCGACGGGCAATCTCACATCATGTGCCCAACCTAGCCACAGGCATAGCAAGCATCTGAACCTCGGTGACACTGTCTGGAATGTAATCTACTACACTGGCTACATCGCGGTACCGGGGGTCTCCTACGCTATAATCACCCCCAAACTCGGGAACCCGAAGCTCGAACTCGACCCCGTCCCGAATGAATGGAGCGGTCAAGTCTCCTACCTGTAAATCGTGGAGGTGCACTAGCCGCGGACTGTCCTGAGTGTCTAGGATATGACTGCCTCGATCCTCCTCTATAGTCACTACCTGCACCCATAGATCTAGCCCTCTTGCATTGCCCTCTATCAATGTCACGCTCACTACTTTGTCGATGTTACTTTCTGGACATGGGCCTGAATGCAGGAAATATCCATCCCATCTTGCAATGAAACCGTCAAGCGCTCCGGAACAAACGTGGCCCTAAGCCACTCACAAATACGTGCACTCTATCTCCCATGTCGTCCACCATAGTCGGAGCATATCTAGCCAATGAATTAAACTGAAGTGCTATACTTCCTGGGACACTCATATTTTTTCTTGTTTCAAATTTAAGAATCTATCCACTCTAGCTCAACGTACCTCGGGTGGCAAATAAATATGGCGGATAAAGGCATCTACAAAATTCGCCAAACTGGAGGAGGTGCATTCTCTTTTCTTGATGATATTCAATTATTATACCATAAGACTGCCACATCCCGGAGTCTATAAGATGCTAGCTCTACAGACTCAGTTTCGGAGGCATGGAAATTTTTTAATTTTTTTAACATTTCATCAATAAAACCTTACGGGTCTTCATCCGGCTTTGACCCAAAAAACTCCGGAGGATTCAAACTCATGAAATCACGGGCTCTAGTACTAACTGCCCTGTCACTTGGACCCGAACTCTTCCGCTGTGCCTGGGCGGCAACTAACTGCGTCAATAACAGATAGCTTGGTCATTTGGTAACCCGAAGTAGCCGGCAGAACCGTAGCATGGTGAGCCGAAACCGAAGCCCTCTCTTGTTTCTCTAAATTAGGCGGAGTGGAAGTATATTACGAGGCCTCATTATGTGATTCACCCTTTTCCATATTCGTTGGCGGCTCCTTTTCTACCCGCCTTTCTTCCGTGGTCTTGCCCTTCTGGGCGGCTATAGCTTTTCTCTTTACCGGCATCTTTGAAATCATAACACACTATTAGGGAGGAGAAAATCTTATAACACGGCTCTATCGCACAATCTCATAAGAAGAAGAATGGTCATTTTCCTAAATGCCCTGTAGCCTTCTGTTTATTAGTGTGGCATGCAACATACCATAAACACGAATCTACTAGACACGGCTCGTAGATACATCCTAGGACTGAACTGCTCTAATATCACTTTTGTCACGACCCGACTAGGGGCCATGACGGTACCCGGTTAACCACCGAGCACCACTCATTCTCTTTCATCATACTCATTCGGCGATCATTCATTAATCTCATGCTTATAATCATAGAAGAACCATTTTCACTTGAAACATATTTACCTTTATATACATAAGCCCTTTGGCTATCAAAATAATATATATATATATATATATATATATATATATATACAATGAGGAAATTAAGAGACCATGCTACCCACACATACGTATCTACGAGCCTCTACTAGAGTACTAGACATATGGACGGGACAGGACCCCGTCGTGCCCAAAATATATATATACGCAAATCATAAGCAATGGCACCTCCGAAACAATGGAGTGCTCTCAAAGTCTGCTGATAGCTCCTATGAATCTGGATCACCTCCCTGTCTACCTGTGGGCATGAACACAGCGTCCAAAGAAAAAGACGTCAGTACGAGCATTGTACTGAGTATATAAGGCATAAACAACAACAATACATCAATGAAATAAGGAGACATCAAATGAAGGACAATTTGTAATTGTCGGTCGACAATTTTGATAGAAATAAAGCATGCTAACTCACTTCATAAACATCATCATATCATGTATACATATCCATATATATGTATAAGATCATATCGGGTACGGTGTGATCATCATTAGCCCGCGTCCGTGCCTCCCGTGTCCGGGGTAACCATCTCATGCCGCCCACTAATGGTGTCTGCCCATGCCATCTAGGCATGGTGTATACGCTGCCTGCCTTATTGGTGTCTGCCCGACCATATAGGCACAGTGTAATATCATCACCATGTACTTATCATAATGCATGCATAGAAACTCAAAGACAACTATACTTTATCGGGGTGACATAAGATCGTGAACCCCCGATTCCATTATGGAGCATTCATAAGCATTACGCACTCACCTTGAAGGAATTAGCACATACAAGGTGAGTGTATGCAATAAACAACATCAATTGATCATAGTTGGAATCATTAGCTTTAGGATCTTTAGACTTAACTCATCATCATCACTATCATGCTCATAACATATCTCGTTTCTCTATCTCATGTGAAGCTCTTTATAATCATAGACTCATAATTTCCGGGATGTAAGAAAGTCATGGGAAAATAGGAGAATTCATGCCATGGGAGTCATGCCTTAGAAGGAAGGGACTAGCCTTACATACCTTTTTCGTTTAGCTATTCTATCACTCGTTCGTTCTCCTTCAATGCTCGCGTTTCTACCTTCAAGAGAGTTTGTATTAACATTAGCTAATCGATCACATGAACATGCTGAACTAAGTCTAGAAAAAATTTGGCAGCATTTTCTTTGTTTATACAACTTTCCCCATATCATATATCAACTCCCAAACGTCTATAATAACATTCACAATATTGTACCCAACAATCTTCATTCACCTACATTATCCACATTTCACAATTTCACTTCAATTCATCCATAATCATGATCATAATACACTATCACGTTTACTCACATATAACGTTTATCCCATGTTCTTAATGTCATTTATAACATATTTATAATCACAACATATCAAGGATCATGACTCATTCCAAGCTACTACTCAAAATCTCATTATTCTCATCTTTGTAATCCATTTTCTATCTCCTTTCATAATCTAAGTCTTTCAACCTCTCAATACCATAAACAACAAGGAATGATCATAAAACTTACCTTATATAGTATGGGAATGAGTCTTGAGTGGAAATACTTCACTTGAGCCAAAACCCTAGTTCACTTCCAATGGGATTTCTTGCCTTAGATGAACCCTAATGAGTTTCTTGCACTTGGTTCTCTTGGTTTGATTAAGTTGATCTTTGATTAGTCTTGATTTAGTGTTGATGAAATATGTAGAACACTCTAGAAGCCTTGAAAGAGATGGAGAAGAATGGGAAATGAAAATAATGAAGTGGGAACATCACTTTATACTTGGACTTAATTCAGCCCGTTGGGACTTCCACGGACACTTATACGGTCCGTACAACATTATACGGTCCATAAGTGACCGTACTTCACCATCGTAGAAACAACATTTCATATACGGACCCTCCGTATAAGTTATATGACCGTATAAGTCGGTCGTATAACCCCATTTTTGAAATAATTTTCGTCATTTCGTTTGATCTCCAACCTTATGGAACCTTCTTGACACTTTTTTAACACTTCATTGATAACCTAAGGGATATTATGACTCTTCCAAGACATCATTTAGTCATCATTATTGTTAAAAAATCTTTTCGTATAACATATACCTTGCCTTTCTTGGAAAACTTTCTCTTATCGATTTTGAAATCTCAATTAGGATCATCAAATGTTATATAAAAACATCGTATAACCCCATTTCCTTGAATTGGATTTTCAATGGAAGAATTGTCCAGTGAAGGAAGCTACTCGATTGATGTTCAATCTTCATTTGTCGGTAACTAATTGGTATCTTGTTTAACACCTCCGGTCATTATGGAAAATGTCGGATCATCACACCAAATAGAACCTTTCCAAGGGGGTGATAATATAAGTCTAAGAACTGATTGACTTCTCCGTCAAGTAAATTAGAACCCCATTAGACATCATTATGTATATGTACCATTAACTTGTTACTTGTAAATCTCTTCCAATACATAACATATACCTTGCCTTTCTTGGCCAACTTTCTTCTCTTACCTCGAATGTCTTTGAAATCTCAATTAGGATCATCAAATACTATTTCTTACTTATTGAAACATCGTATACTTCGTGCCCTCTGTTAGTCTATTCATTGTGCGTCAACGAAAAATTTTTCGAGGTGTAACATTCTTCCCCCCTTTAAGAACATTCGTCCTCGAATGTTGAGTTCTCGAGAATTCTACGAAAATTTCGCTAGAGTTTGCCCTGTAATATGGCACTATCATCCTGTCACAACAGCCCATAATAACAATGCTTCACAGGGCCACAGCATAATAGTAATAAAGTTTGGCCACACACTACCCAAAAGCATAAAAACTAAGTATACATACCTCATAATCTGACGTTTCATCTTGGATTTCTTCCGGTGGCTGAAATAAGTGCGGGTACTTGGATTTCATATTCTCTTCCGCTTCCCAAGTCATTTCTTCACGGTTGTTATTTCTCCATAATATCTTAACTGGGGCTACTTCTTTATTTCTAAGTCAGCGTACTTGCCTATCTAGTATGGCAATGGGTACCTCAACATAAGCCAACTTTTCTATCACTTGAACATTATCTACTGGTAAAATCCTACTAGGATCTCCAACACACTTACGGAGCATTGAGACATGGAAAACCGTATGGACTACTTCAAGTCCTGAGGGTAAGTCCAATTCATAAGCTACTTGACCCACCTTGCGGATAATCTTATAGGGTCCAATATACCGAGGACTCAATTTCCCTTTCTTGCCAAATCTCATCACACCTTTCATTGGTGATACTTTCAGAAATACCTAGTCATTAACTTGAAATTCTAAGTCTAGTCGCCGGTTGTCGGCATAAGATTTCTGGCGACTTTGGGCTGTCAACAACCGATTTCGGGTGTCCTTGACCTTTTCTACTGCTTGTTGAATCAACTCAGGGCCTATTAGTCGTACTTCTCCTACTTCAAACAGCCCAATTGGGGATCTACACTTCCTTCCATATAGAGCTTCATACGGAGCCATTTGGATACTGGAATGGTAGCTGTTGTTGTATGCAAACTCAATAAGAGATAAGTGGTCATCCCAACTACTACCAAAATCTAGAACACATGCTCTTAGCATATCTTCCAAGGTCTGAATGGTACGTTCGGCTTGTCCATCAATTTGCGGATGAAATGCTGTGCTAAGCTTTACTTGAGTACCAAAACCTTCTTGGAAAGATTTCCAGAACTTAGTTGTAAATTGTGCTTCTCTGTCAGTAATAATGGACTTCGGAATACCATGGAGTCGCACTATCTCCTTAAGATATAATCTTGCATAATCTTCTGCTGAGTGTGCAATCCTGACTGGAAGAAAATGGGCCGATTTTGTGAGTCTGTCCACGATCACCCATATGGAGTCATATTTACTTCGGGAACGAGGTAATCCCACAATAAAATCCATGTTGATCAATTCCTATTTCCAAGTAGGGATTTCCATTACTTGCAATAATCCTCTTGGCTTTTAATGCTCGACTATCACTTTCTGACAGTTTGGACATTGAGCTACAAATTCTACTATGTCTTTCTTCATTCCATCCCACCAATACATTAACTTGAGATCATGATACATCTTAGTTGCATCCGGATGAATAGAATACCGAGAATAATGAGCTTCTTCTAGAATTCGACGATGTAATTCTGCAACATTCGAAACACATAGCCTGCCTCGGTATCTAAGAATTCCATCTATAGAAGTTTCAAATGGAGACTTCTCTTTCTCATGAAATGTATCTCTATAGTGGCTCAACTGAGGATCTTCATATTGACATTCCTTCACCTCTATGTCCAAGGATGAAACAGTTGGATTATTGATATCAATTCCTGCACTGCCTGATTCAATTAGACGAACCCCAAGGCTAGCTAGCTGGTGGAGCTCACGAATTAATTCCTTCTTCTCCGGAGGAGCTTCACATAGGCTACCCATTGATCTGCGGCTAAGCGCATCAGCTACTACATTTGCTTTCCCGGGGTGGTATAAAATACTCACATCATAATCTTTCAGTAGCTCTAACCATCGCCTCTGCCGTAGATTTAACTCCTTCTGCTTGAAAATATATTGAAGACTCTTGTGATCTGTATAGATATCAACGTGAACACCATACAAGTAATGTTTCCACATTTTTAATGCATGAATAACTGCAGCCAATTCGAGATCATGAGTTGGGTAGTTCTTTTCATGTTTCCGCAGCTACCTCGAAGCATAAGCAATGACTTTACCGTGCTGCATCAATACACATCCTAACCCAACACCAGAAGCATCACAATATACAACGTAACCATCCGACCCTTCTGGGAGTGTCAGAACTGGAGCTGAAGTTAATCTGTCCTTCAACTCTTGGAAGCTGCGTTCACAAGCATCATTCCGCTGAAATTTAGCTGACTTCTGGGTTAGCTTCATCAATAGGGCTGAAATAGATAAAAACCCTTCCACGAATCTCCTCTAGTAACCTGCCAATCCCAGAAAACTACGAACTTCCGTAGGCGTTGTAGACCTTGGCCAAGTTTTCACAGGTTCAATCTTCTGAGTATCCACTCGAATGCCATCATCTGAAATAACATGGCCCAAAAATGTCACAGAATTCAGCCAACACTCGCACTTTGAAAACTTTTCATGCAATTCTCAAGTCCGAAGAATTCCAAGAAATATACGTAGATGGTCTTCATGTTCTGATTCTGTCCGAGAGTATACCAGAATATCATCAATGAACACTATCACGAATAGGTCCAAAAGAGGCCTAAATATATTGTTCATCAGATTCATAAACACTGTCGGAACATTAGTTAACCCAAATGACATCACCCGGAATTCATAATGACCATATCTCGTTCGAAAAGCTGTTTTGGGAATATCTTCTTCTTTGACTCTCACTTGATGATAACCTGACCTTAGATCTATTTTGAAAAACCACTTGGCACCCTGTAATTGATCAAACAAACCATCAATTCTCGGAAGAGGATATTTATTCCTTATCGTCACCTTATTTAACTGCCTGTAATCAATGCACATTCGTAGGGAACTATCTTTCTTTCGCACAAATAGGACTGGTGCTCCCCACGGTGATGAACTAGGCCTAATGAATCATTTTTCAAGCAAATCTTTCAATTGTGACTTTAGCTCTTTCAATCCTGCAGGAGCCATTCGGTAAGGAGGAATAGAAATAGGCTTGGTGTCCGGCAACACATCAATAGCGAAATCAATCTCTCTTTCCGGAGGAAGACCTGGAAGTTCATCTGGGAATACATCCGGAAACTCATTCACTACCGGAACGGATTGGAAAGTTGGTGGCTTTGCTTCGGTGTCATGAACTCGGACTAGGTGATAAATGTAACCTTTTGCTATCATCTTCCTTACCTTAAGGTAGGAAATAAACCTGCTTCTCGGAGATGCCGTGTTACCTTTCCATTCAAGCACGGGCTCTCCCGAAAATTGAAATCGAACTACTTTCATTCGATAATCAACATTAGCATAACATGAGGCCAACCAATCCATACCCATAATCACATCGAAATCTAGCATCTCCAGCTCAACTAAATCAACTTTAGTCTGGCGGTCACATATCACAATTATACAATTTTTGTTCACTTGTCTAGCTATCACAGGATCACCAACCGGAGTAGATACTGTCACACCCCGATCTTACTAGGGTGTGATGGGCACCCGACCCCATATTCAGAGCCGAGCGAACCCGTGGACTCTTATTACTCACATATTCTCTTTGGATTCTTAAATCAAATGAAAGTAAAATACATAGTAAAATTTTCAAAATCTTTTTGTCGTTTCTCAAATTAAACACAGTCTGTAAGCGTAAGGACTCTATAACATAATGTATAATAAGAACATATCGACTAGTGGGGCCATTTTCAAAACTGACACTCTAGACCCACGACTCTATCTGCAAAGTCTCTAACTTTGAACAAACTGCACAGCACACATACTCTGACTCGACAGACTCCGAACAAATGGAGTCTACTAACTCCGCTGGAACGTCTTCTGTAATGGCTTCTACTCATCTGGGTGTACCTGCGCGGCATGAAACGCAGCGCCCACAAAGGGGCGTGCAGTACGAGCAATGTACTGAGTATGTAAGGCTTGAGTAATAACATATCAAAGGATACAAAGCATGAACAGTAACATAATGGAAATATGGAGCACATCATGAGATACAAGAGTAACATGTACATCTGAGTGCCTTTTAGGCGGTTACCATGCATGTTTAGTGCTGCGGAACGTGCAGCCCGATCCATATATATATATATATATATATATATATATATATATATATATATATATATCATATTGCTGCGGAACGTGCAGCCCGATCCATATAATATATCGTATTGCTGCGGAACGTGCAGCCCGATCCATATAATATATTGCTGCGGAACGTGCAGCCCGATCCATAACCACATATCCCGCGTCCGGGACGGTATCATATCATATTATACCAACTGATCAGGTGGTTACGCGTATATAACGCTCTCGCCCTTTCCCATATTCCCCATACACATATACATATCATATTCATATATCATATAAGTATGCAGGAGAGCCTAAGGAAAGCCATGTATCTATCGGAGTGACGTAAGGTCGGTAACCTCCGATGATGTTATGGAATAGTCATGGGCATCGTGCCTCACCTTGAAGGGACAATTAATATAAGGCGAGACTAACAATGGAGAGTAACATCATGAGAAAACATGAAATAGGATCGTAAGGCATCGTTTCATATACTAGAGATCCTTAAAATAGTCATTATCCACGAGTAGAGTTGAGAAATCAAGAAATAACTTAACGTTCTCATACTGTCATATCCATGGTAGGAACGTATCCTCGACATATTCGTCGTAGACGTTTTCTCATATTTGCCATCATCGTTGTCATTATAAAATCATATTCGTCGTTTTATTCATAAAAGCTCTCAACCTCTTAGAACTTGGTTTTTTTTTTTTTGAAAAGTACGGACATTTGAAAAGCAACTATGAACTTATTAGGAAAAGACTTATACCTTGGAGTCATAGGCTTCTAATTTTTATAACGTGGGGGTCATGCCTTTTGAAGAAAAGATATAAAAACATTTAAGACATTATAACGTGGGGGTCATGCCTTTTGAAGAAAAGAGACGAGCCTCACATACCCGTGCCGCGCCTTACTAGATACGCTTGTCCGTACTTGTTAGTCTACATTCAAGAAAATCGATGCAACCATTAGATTCATTACTAAGCACACTTGTCTTGATTTTTCAAATAAATTACTTATGATCCGCCGAAATTTCGGCAAGATCTCCCCCCGTAAATACACCGCCCCGAGAATCTTACTCGGCCCCAAATCATCAACAACAAACCCGAGAATGGAACTCGCCAAACCAATAACAATGCTAGCAATTATTCTAACAACACTTCAATATTCAATTCAATTAATACATACTTCCACCTGAAATCTCACAACACCACCAAAGTCAACAACGCATTACTTCCTTCCAAATTTATGAGTTATATCAACAATCCATACATTGGTGAATTTATTCTTACAAACACCAGAACCACACTAACTTCTTCAATGATGCACAAACAACTCCAATTCACCTCAAGCTACTAAACCTCCATTTTACATCACATAATCCATAATGACAACCACTAATTTATCAAATAAAATAAATTCACCATAACTTACCAAAACAACCCCTTATTCGGCCACAACAACAACATACATATTTTCATGAATTTTCATCTATTTCTATACATTACAACAACAATCTAAGTACTAAGTAAAATTAATCCGTTCTTTCTACACCACACCACTTCCATTCGGCCAACATATATACACACATATTTCATGAATTTAATCCTTTTCTACACACTTCAACATACATAAATCATCTCTAACATATAAAAGGAAATTAATTCTTACCTTCTTTTCCTCAACTTCTCACTTGGCTAGAATTTGTAACTTGCAAGAATGGATGCTTTACTTGCTATAATGATTATACCATGTTGAAGAGGACCCTCAAATTAGTAGGGATACTAGAATAGATCATTTTTTTGAACCAAATTTCAAGGGGGCAACCTTGCTCCTCCATGGCCGAAAATGGCCTTGCTTTTCTCCTTCATCTTCTTTGTTTTCTCTTTCTCCTAGTTTCTTAAATTAAAATGATGACCTCTTATATATACATATCTTCCACCACTTACCCATAATTATAATTAAGTCCCTCAAGTAAGAATATAAACATATGGCCCCTTCTCCATTTTTCTAGAATTTTCTTCCTTTTTCTTGAAAATAAAAGATGACTTAATTGTTTGACTTAGTCATCCCTTGGCCTTTTCGAACATTGTGAAATTCCCGTTTTGCCCCTAGTCTTCCACAATTTTTCCCACGAGCCACTTTGCGAATTTCCCTTTTTATCCTTAGCCTTTTCCAATATTTCCCTACTAATAATATTCATAAACAATACTCATAAACAACTTGTGCATTAAACAAGATCACAACATAGCTTTGCCCTTAACTTCTCGCAATTATCCCGAATTATCCAAACGTACGAAATACGGGTCATAACAGATACCTCAAAAGGTTTAATTGGCTTGGGTTTCACCCCAATACGACCAGCAATATACGGAGTGACATAAGATAACGTAGAACCCGGATCTATCAATGCATACACATTATGAGAAAATACAGATAGTATACCTATAACCACATCCGGGGAGGACACAAGATCCTGTCGTCGGGCTAAAGCATAGATGCGAGGCTAGATACCACCTGAACTGGACGCTCCCCCTCTGCCTCTACCTCGAGCTACTACAATCTGGGGATTCTGCCCTGTCGGGCGCACAGAAGAGGAACTAGCCGCTGATCCGGTGGGCTGAGCCCCGGCTCTACCACTCATCGATGGGCAATCTCGCATCATATGTCCAACCTGGCCACAGGCATAACAAGCAATTGAACCTCGGCAACACTGCCCGGAATGTAATCTACCGCATTGGCTATATCGTGGGACTGGTGGTCTCCTCTGGCTATAATCACCCCAACCTGGGAACCTGAAGCTCTCGAGCTCTGACCCTGCCCTGAAGAAATGGAGCGTTCAAATCTCCTACCTGCAAATCATGGAGGTGCACTAGTCGCCGACTGGCCTAAGTGTCTAGGGTATGACTGCCTCGATCCCCCTCTATAGTCGCTACCTGCACCTATAGATCTGGCCCTCTTCCTTTGCCCTCTATCAATATCACGCTCACCCCTTTGTGGATGTTGTTTCCCTTCTAAGTTCTGGGCATGGGCTTGAATGCGGGGAATATCCATCCCATCTTGCAATGAAGCCGTCAGGCAATCCTTGAACAAATGCGGCCCTAAGCCACTCACAAATCTGTTCACTCTATCTCCCATGTCGGCCACTATAGTCGGAGCATACCTAGCCAATGAATTAAACTGAAGGCTATACTCCCGGACACTCATATTTCCTTGTTTTAGATTTAAGAACCTATCCGCTCTAGCTCGGCGGACCTCGGGTGGCAAATAGTGGCGATGAAGGCATCTACAAATTCTTGCCAAACCGGAGGAGGCGCATTCTCTTCTCGAGGATATCCAATTATTATACCATAAGACCGCCATATTCCGAGTCTATAAGATGCTAACTCCACAGTATCTGGCCTCGTGGCATGAATAATCTTCGTTGTCCTCAACATTTCATCAATAAAACCTTGCGGGTCTTCATCCGACTTTGACCCGAAAAACTCTAGAGGATTCAAACTCATGAAATCACGGGCTCTAGTACTAACTGCCCTGTCACTTGAACCCGAACTCTGCCGCTGTGCCTGGGCGGCAACTAACTGTGTCAATAGATGAATTGCCTCGGTCATTTGTTGACCCGAAGCAACCGGGGGAGGAACTGGAGGCTTAGGAGCTGGAGCTGAAGCCCCCTCTTGTTCTTCTAAATTAGGTGAAGTGGGAGAAGTATTAGATGGAGCCTCATTATGTGATTCACCCTCTTCTATATTCGTTGGCGGCTCCCTTTCTGCCCGCCTTTCTATCGTAGTCTTGCCCTTCTGGGCGACTGTAGTTTTTCTCTTTACCAAAGATTTCTGAAATCATAACACATTATTAGGGAGGAGAAAATCTTATAACACGGCTCTATCGCATGATCTCATAAGAAGAAGAATGGTCATTTTTCCTAAATGCCCTGTAGCCTCCTATTTATTAGTGTGGCGCGCAACACACCATAAACAAGACTCTACTAGACACGGCTCGTACACACTTTCTAGGACTGAACTGCTCTAATACCACTTTTGTCACGACCCGACTAGGGGCCATGACGGGTACCCGGGGCTAACCACCGAGCACGGCTCATACTACTTGTTACACCTCGAAAAATTTCCCGTTAATGTACAGAGAATAGACTAATGAAGGGCACGAAGTATACGATGTCTTGGTAAGTAAGACATAACATTTGATGATTCTAAATGAGATTTCAAAGACATTCGAGGTAGGAGATGGAAGTTGTTAAGGAAAGCAAGGTATATGTTGTGTGTCGGGTAAGATTTACGAGTATCGAATTAATGATGGCTTAATGATGTTTTGGAGAAGAGTTATAATGTCCCTTAGATTGGTATTGAGGTGTTAAACAAGTGTCAAGAAGGTTCCATAAGGATTGGAGGTCAAACAAGTCGCCAAGAACGAACTTCGAAAAACTGGGCATTATACGGCCAAACATACTGGTCGTATAAAATATACGGGCCGTATGTTCAACCGTATATCCTGCCCAGAATGGCAACTCCACTGGACCAAACATACGGCCAAACATACGGTCCATATAATTTATACGGACCGTATATTGGTCCGTAAAATCCGGCTTCCAAATGCTTTCTAACTTAAATATAAGGGACCAACCTCATTTCATTTATTTCATTTCCTCACTTCACACTTCAAGAATTCTCTAGAACCCTCTCCACTCCTCATCCACAAGAACCCAAGAGATATTGGTGATCAACTTTATCAAACTAAGTGTAAGGAACTTATTAAAGTTCATCCAAGCCAAGGAATTCCAATGGAAGTGAACTAGGGTTTTGGTGCAAGAGAAGTATTTCCACTCAAGGCTTATTCCTACACTATCTAAGGTAAGTTTTATGATCATTCCATGTTGTTTAAGGTAATAAGAGGTTGAAAGACTTAGATTATGGAAGGAGATAGAAAATGGGTCACAAAGATAGGAATAATGAGATTTTGAGTAGTAGCTTGGAGTGAATCATGAATATTGATATGTTGTGATTGTAAGTATGTTATAAATGACATTTAGAATATAGGATAAGCATTATATGTGAGAAAACGCAATAGTGAACTATGACCATGATTATGGAGGAATTGAAGTGAAATTGTGAAATGTGGATAATGTAGATGAATGATGATTGTTGCTTATAATATTGTGAATGTTGTTATGGATGTTTGGGAGTTGATATGGAATATGGGGAAAGTTGTGTAAACAAAGGAAATTCTTCCCAATTTTCTATAGCATTAGTAAGCACGTTCATATAATCGATTAGCTAATGTTAATGTGAATTCTCTTGAAGGTAGAAACGTGGGCATTGAAGGGGAACGAGCAAGCGCTAGAATAGTTAGACGAAAAAGGTATATCAGGCTAGTCCTTTCTTCCTAAGACATGAATCTTATGGCATGATTTTCCCTCCTTCTCCATGAATTTTCTACATTCCGGAAACTAAGAGTCTATGTTCATGAATAGCCATATGAGATAAAGATAAGAGATACATTATGAGCACGATAATGATGATGATGAGCTTAAGTCTAAAAATTCTAGAGTTCATGATATGATGTTTCTACAAAGCTAATGATGTTAACTACGATCCATTGATGTTGTTTATTGTATACACTCACCTTATATGCTAATTCCTTCAAGGTGAGGCGTAATGCTTTATGAATGCTTCATAATGGAATCGGGGTTTACGACCTTATGTTACCCCGATAAAGTATAGTTGTCTTTGAGTTTCTATGCATGCATTATGATGAGTACATGATGATGATATTACACCGCGCCTATATGGCAAGGCGGAGACATTACACTAAGGCGGGCGGATACACCATGTCTGACGAGCGTAAGGCGTACACCACTAGTAGGCGGCATGAGATGGTACCCGGACGCAGGAGGCCCCGGGACGGGCGAGCTAATGATTATCACACCGTACCTATAAGGTCGGGCGGCTTATACATATATGCATACATGATGATGATTATGAAGTAATCCCGACGCATTATTTCTTTTATAATTGACAACATTCATGTGTTGCTCTTATTTGATACTTCCTTATTCCATTGACGTATTATTATTGTTTATGCCTTACATACTCGGTACAATGTTTGTGTACCGACGTCCTTTTTATTTGGACGTCGTGTTCATGCCCACAGTAGATCGGGAGGTGATCCGGACTATAAGAGCTATTAGTCGACTTGAGAGCACTCCATTGTTAGGAGGTGCCGTTGACTTATTCTTTTGTGCATATACATGTATTTTGGGCACGACGGGATCCTGTCCCGTCCCTATGTTTAGCACTCTAGTAGAGGCTCGTAGATACGTATGTATGGGTATTATGGTCTCATGATGTCCTTATCGTATGTATATTATTTTCATAGCAGAAGGGCTCATGTATATAAAGGTAATTATGTTTCGAAGTGAAAAATGGTTTTTCCTATGATTTGAGTACAAGATTAATGAATGGACGCTTGATGAGTACGACGGGTAATGGTACGAGCGGTGCCCGGTGGTTAGCCCCGGGTACCCGTCATGGCCCCTAGTCGGGTCATGACACTACTAGTGATCATACTCATCCTGCGATCATTCATTAATCTCATGCTTTAATCATAGAAGAACCATTTTCACTTGAAACATATTTACCTTTATATACATAAGCCCTTCAGCCATCAAAATAATATATATACAAACAGGAAATAGTGAGACCATACTACTCACACATACGTATCTACGAGCCTCTACTAGAGTACTAGACATGTGGACGGGACAGGACCCCGTCGTGCCCAAAATACATACATGTACACAAAATAATAAGCAATGGCACCTCCGGAACAATGGAGTGCTCTCAAAGTCTGCTGATAGCTCCTATAAATCTGGATCACCTCCCTGTTTACCTGTGGGCATGAACACGGCGTCCAAAGAAAAGGACGTCAGTACGAGCATTGTACTGAGTATGTAAGGCACAAACAACAACAATACATCAATGAAATAAGGAGACCTCAAGTGAAGGACAACCTGTAACTAACTGTCAATTTTGATAGAAATAAAGCATGCTAACTCACTTCATAAACATCATCATATCATGTATACATATCCATATAAGCTGCCCGACCATATCCGTACGGTGTGATCGTCATTAGCCCGCGTCCAAGCCTCCCGCGTCTGGGGTAACCATCTCATACCGCCCACTAGTGGTGTCTGCCCATGCCATCTAGGCATGGTGTATACGCTTCCCGCCTTAGTGGTGTCTGCCCGGCCATATAAGCACGGTGCAATATCATCATCATGTACTTATCATAATGCATGCATAGAAACTCAAAGACAACTATACTTTATCGGGGTGACATAAGGTCGTGAACCCCCAATTTCATTATAGAGCATTCATAAGCATTCTGCCTCACCTTGAAGGAATTAGCACATAAGGTGAGTATATACAATAAACAACATCAATGGATCATAGTTGGAATCATTAGCTTTAGGATCTTAAGACTTAACTCATCATCATCACTACCATGCTCATGACATATCTCGTTTCTCTATATCATGTGAAGCTCTTTATAATCATAGACTCATAATTTCCGGGATGTAAGAGAGTCATGGGAAAATAGGAGAATTCATGCCATGGGAGTCATGCCTTGGAAGGAAGGGACTAGCTTTACATACCTTTTTTGTTTAGCTATTCTATCGCTCGTTCGTTCTCCTTCAATGCTCGCGTTTCTACCTTCAAGAGAGTTCGTATTAACATTAGCTAATCGATCACATGAATATGCTCAACTAAGGCTAGAGAAAATTTGGCAGCATTTCCTTTGTTTATAAAACTTTTCCCATATCATATATCAACTCCCAAACGTCTATAATAACATTCACAATATTGTACCTAACAATCTTCATTCACCTACATTATCCACATTTCACAATTTCACTTCAATTTATCCATAATCATGATCATAATACATTATCACGTTTACTCACATATAACATTTATCCCATGCTCTTAATGTCATTTATAACATATTTATAATCACAACATATCAAGAATCATGACTCATTCCTAGCTACTACTCAAAATCTCATTATTCTCATCTTTGTAATCCATTTTCTATCTCCTTTCATAATCTAAGTCTTTCAATCTCTCAATACCTTAAACAACATGGAATGACCATAAAATTTACCTTAGATAGTATGGGAACGAGTCTTGAGTGGAAATACTTCACTTGAGCCAAAACCCTAGTTCACTTCCAATGGGATTTCTTGCCTTAGATGAACCCTAATGAGTTTATTGCACTTGGTTCTCTTAGTTTGATGAAGCTGATCTTTGATTAGTCTTCATTTAGTGTTGATGAAATGTGTAGAACACTCTAGAAGCCTTGAGAGAGATGGAGAAGAATGGGAAATGAAAATAATGAAGTGGGAACATCACTTTACACTTGGACTTAATTCAGCCCGTCGGGATTCCACGAACACTTATACGGTCCGTATAAGTGGCCATACTTCACCATCAGAGAAATAACATTTTTCCTGGGTGTTATACGGACCCTTATACGGACCGTATAATGTTATACGGACCGTATAAGTCGGTCGTATAACCCCATTTCCTTAAAATGATTTTCATCGTTCGATTGATCTCCAATCCTCATGGAACCTTCTTAACACTTGTTTAACACCTCATTAACAACTTAAGGGACATTACAACTCTTCTCTAAGACATCATTAAGTTACCATTAACTTGTTACTCATAAATCTCTTCCGATACATAACGTATACCTTGCCTTTCTTGGCCAACTTTCTTCTTTTACCTCGAATGTCTTTGAAATCTCAATTAGGATCATCAAATGCTATTTCTTACTTATTGAAACATTGTATACTTTGTGCCCTCTGTTAGTCTATTCACTGTACGTCAACGAAAAAATTTTCGAGGTGTAACAACAACCCAATTGCTTCATCCTTAGATATGAAGGTGAGAGAGCGCCAATATGAAGACCCTCAGTTGTGTCACTATAGAGATACACTTCATGAGAAGGAGAAGTCGTCATTTGAAATTTTTACAAATGGAGTTCTTAGATACCGAGACAAAGCGTGTTCCGAATGTCATGACTACGTCGTTTAATTCTAGAAGAAGCTCATTACTCCCGGTATTCTATTCACCCAGGGGTGACAACAACGTATCACGATCTTAAGCTAATGTATTGGTGGGATGGAATGAAGAAGGACATAGCAGAATTTGTAGCTCAATGTCCAAATTGCCAACAAGTGAAGATCGAACATCAAAAGCCAGGAGGATTATTGCAGGCTATGGAGATTCCAACCTAGAAATGGGAAGTGATCAACATGAATTTCATTGTAGGGCTACCCCGTTCCCGAAGCAAGTATGAATCCATATGGGTGATCGTGGACAGACTCACGAAATCAGCTCATTTTCTTCCAGTCAGAACCACATATTCGGAAGAAGATTATGCAAGGTTGTATCTTAATGAGATTGTGCGACTTCATGGTGTCCCGATATCTATTATTACAGATAGGGGAGCACAATTTATACCCAAATTCTGGAAGTCTTTCCAAGAAGGTTTGGGTACTCAGGTAAGGCTTAGCACAGCGTTTCATCCACAAACTGATGGGTAAGATGAACACACTATTCAGACCTTGGAAGATATGTTACGGGCATGTGTGCTAGATTTCAGTGGTAGTTGGGATGACCACCTACCTCTTATTGAGTTTGCATACAATAATAGCTATCATTCCAAAGATTTACATGGCCCCGTACGAAGCTCTGTATGGAAGGAAGTATAGATCCCCAATTGGGTGATTTGAAGTAGGAGAGGTATAGCTAATAGGTCTTGAGTTGATTCAACAAGTAGTGGAGAAGGTCAAGGTTATCCAAGATCGACTAGTGACAGCCCAAAGTCGCCAGAAAACTTATGCGTACAATCATCAGCGAGACTTAGAATTCCAAGTTGATGATTGGGTATTCTTAAAGGTATCACCGATGAAAGGTGTGATGAGATTTGGCAAGAAGGGAAATTGAGTCCTTGATACATTGGACCTTATAAGATTGTCCGTAGGATAGGCCAAGTAGCATATGAACTGGATCTACCCTCAGAACTTGAGTCAGTCCATCAGTCTTTCACGTATCAATGCTCCGTAAGTGTGTCAGAGATCCTACTAGGATCGTGCCAGTAGATGATGTTCAAGTTACGGAAAAGTTAACATATGAGGAGGTACCTATCGCCATACTAGATAGGAAAGCATAGAGACTTAGGAACAAAAAAGTAGCTTCAGTCAATGTCTTATGGAGAAACAATAACCGAGAGGAGATGACTTGGGAAGCGGAAGAAAACATGAAGTTCAAGTACCCCTACTTGTTTCTACCCTCGGAAGAGATTCAAGATAAAATATCAACATTATGAGGTAGGTAATGCTTTCTTTTATGCTTTTGGTCATGTGTGGCCATAATTTCTTGTTATTGTGGTGTATCCCTGTGAGGCGTGGTTATTGTGGGCTGTTGTGACAGGATATGAGAACAAATACGATGTTGTGTGATAATGTTGGTTATGGGTAATTTGAAATGGGATTGGAAGAATTGAATAAATTATAGTTTGACGAAGGTTGTTGATCATGATATTATGAATGTTGTTATTGACATTTGGGAGTTGTAGTGTGTTTTATGATCGAAATGCATATTTGGTTTGTGTCTGGGAGATCCCAGATAAGTTTCGGGTACTGAATAAGAATTTTCGAGACACCAGATTTTTTCATGTATGTATCTGGTTTCTTCCATCGCGTTCGCGATGCTTTAGGGTTCTAGGGGACTGCGATCGCAATATTCGGCTCGAGTTCACGATGGGAGTTCGGGGTCTGGGCTAGATGATAACGTCCAATCCACTCCTCAAAGAGAAAGTGTACACAGTCGTCGCAATATAATTTACCCAACTATGAGTCGGGAATCCACAGGGAACAATATAAAGGCGATTTAAACAAGCAAGGAATTATCACCAACTAAGTTAAGCCAAACACTTTTTCAATATTTGATTTTTGGTTTGACAACTAACAGAGATAAAACTAACTAGAAAGCGGGTAAAATGATCAATGGCCACAAGTATGGATACAAAGGAAATTACGCTCAAGTAACGATCCAATGTATTTCACGATTTTACAACTAAGAGTGAGTTTACGCTAATTAGATAATGATTTCTAAAATCTCATCAAAAGTCTCTCGACCAAATCGATGAATGTCTTTACTAAGCTTTCTCAAGCCTTAGAATGTAGAAAATGTGAACAATCAATATAATCACAAGTAACTTTCCTATCTCTAGCTCAAGTTATTAGATAAGGTTTAAAGCCCCAAATTCTTATTAATTAATCTTTTCCAACCTCAATCTTCATCTCTCGAGCTCAAATCGAGGTAAATGGGCGGGTCTTAGCGTTAGCTAATCCCTTAGGATTAATTAAAACAACATTAACTCACTTCATTAGCAATAAAAATCATTCAATGCATAAGCAAAACAAGAGTTTCATCCAACACTTTAATCATAGAATACTTCATAAACAAGATTCAAGTAATGGAATGGAGTACTACACACTTAGATATTCAATACATAACAAGGAGTTGAAGAAATGAGTAAAAGAGTAAGAAATTTCTCATCAATTCTCATCAATGTCTTCAAATCTTCATTCCCCAAGTGTGGATGTAAGAACCCTAGTCTCCAAAACTTGTGTTGAATGGCCAAAGATGCAAGATATTTTGCCCAAGTCTTGATTTTACAGTTCAACAATATTCCCCATCAAAATATGACAAAAACAGCCTCCATATTTTCAGATTTTTGAATTTGCATTTCTGGCCTTTTTTTTTTGCATTTTAAGTCACTTTCTCATTTTCTTCAATTTGGTCTCTTTTGACTTGTTTTCACTTGATTTCTTTTCCGATCACTTCTAAATCACATAAACCTGTAAAATAGGAGTAAACGACATTAAATGCACTATTTTCTCAATCAAACATAACAAAAGTCTAAGCTTAAAGAAGAGATAAGTTGGTAAAATACCAACTTATCAAACCCCCAAACTTATGCCTTTGCTTGTCCTCAAGCAAATCAAAACTTATAATTCCCTTCAAAGGACTCAACGCAATAGTGCACCAATATTATACCAAGTCAAAAAGGTCCACTTCAAGCACAAAAACATGAATTTGATTGGTACCAACAATTAATCCAAAACATAATCCACCAACTCCTCAAAAACTTCTTTTTTTCAAGTGCTCAAACACCAAACTAATCGAAGTAGTAATCAAGACATGACACTAAAGCTTCAAAATTTGCCTCATTATCACAAACAACTTTCTTTTGTTCATTCCTCATAATTGGAAAATGGAACACATTCATAACTCAAATCTCCATGTGCCCTCACAATCAAGAGAGAATCCCAAACTCACAAAATGTAATTCAAAATACAAATGGGATATCAAATGGAAAGAATTAACTCTCTTATCTCACAAAGATGTTCAAAGGCACAAGCAATACCATAAGCTTGCTCTTCTTGTATTTCTCCACTAATGTAGACACACTTGGTTCAAAATCAATTAGGACTTAAAGGGTTATAATGTAGGCTTTTGGTTAAGGTAGGAGCATAATTTGGAAATAGTGACTTAAAAACCTCCCTAAGCACTACAATTTTCAACAATCAAAGCATGCTTCCTTTAAAACTTTTCCACCATTTTCTTCATCTTTTCATTTCACCACCTAGTCTTCCCATTAATCACAACTCTTTATTCTTCCTTCATTTTTCTTCATCCTCTTTGTTTTTGTTTGTTCTCTTTTTTTTTTTTTCTTCTTTTTTCTTATCAAAATTTCAAGGAAGGCTGCTATTTTTTATTTTATTTTTCATTTTCACCTTTCAAGCAACTTCCACATCACACTTTACCAACCATCACCCCCAAACTAAGGCTTTTAGCCTATATTTGCACTTTCAACGCACTTAAGGAGGTAGGGTACCAAAAGATGGATCAACGAAGAATAGGGCACAACTTGTAACATGGTTGTCAAAGAAAAGGTTAAAGGCTCAAAAGGGGTTGACTAAGGAACATATGCAAGGGTAGGATATTTAAGGCACAAAAACGGTCCAAGGAAGGCCTAACATCATTTTTCAAACCAAGTGTAGTGTAGGATTTCACCTTGAAACTCATTCCGGGCAAGTTCTAGACCACAAATAAAGCAAAAGAACTCACAAATAAACCTCACTACACATGGCACATGAAAACTCAAGTAGAATATATATCCAAGAACCAATTGAAACAAATGAACTCAAAAAGTCACTCATAGCCTAAAGATACTAATTAGTGAAAGTAAGAGCCAAAAATTGAGTCTAAAAGTCACAACAAGAATCCTTACTTCAATCATTTTTCTTTTTCAAAAATCAAGAATTCATACGCCAAGGTTTAAATAAGTTGGTACCAAGCAAGCCAAAAGTTAGCCAAGGGGCAAAAAATCACATCCCAACACCATTTTTACTCCTAACCTACCTAACTTAGAACGGAAATAAAATAATAAAAGTGACTAATCCACAACATGCCAAAAGAACGAAATTTTTCAAAAATTTGAGCAAGTTCCATTTGTAACAACGTCTATCACAGCCACACCAATAGTCACAAAACAAGCCCAGCAAGGGCACACAATATTCATACATAAGACAAAAGCCCGGCAAGTGCAATAAACAAGCATAACCAAAATATAATGTGCTACCACATGCCACCCCCAACTACAAACATTTCAGTGTCCTCACTGCACATAATCAAAACAAAACATAAAATAGTTTGAGGGTCTCCTTGAAGTCTGCATCAGGCTAGCAAATTTTTTTTTAACTGTCAGCACCTGCAAGACGCAGACATGACCTGCGAACCGCAAGTGATGTCACCTGAGAATTTTTTTTTTTTTTTTTTTTTTTTAGTAACTGTCAGCACCTGCAAACAAACAAAGACCTACGAACCTCAGGTGATGTCACCTGAAAACTTACCTGGAACCATATTTCAGCAGCAGCTACCGATTTTGGGGCTGCTCTGAAACCCCGACCTGCTCGAACCAACTCTAAAAATTCTGAAACTCTGCATATTAATCAAAAACAATAAAATAAACTATTCTAAAAAAAAAAATCAAAAACGACTTAAATTTTTAAAATGATGGGTTGCCTCCCACCAAGCGCTTGATTTAACGTCGCGGCACGACATGAGTTAACTTTACCACTTTTCCCTCCACTTGGAGGATATGAATTTTCGCCCCAACTTTGAATCAACAATCCTCGTGTCACCAGTTCAAATATGGTTCCTGGCACATGATTAATTTGTATGGGTCTCTCTTCCCTAGAACAAATTTTGAATTAATTGATATGAATCAACATACATATTCTTTTAGAGTCTAGATTAGAATAATAGCTTTGGCGAGATATACCCCATCTTCGAAATATTTTTGTTTTTCCTTTTAAAACTTTTATAGTTATAAAAATTTTCTTTTTTAATTTTCCAGTTTTTTTTTTTCGAGTTCCTTAAAAATGGGCTCAAAAAAGGAAGGGCGCCTTCGGGGAGAACCAAAGGGAGCTTCAGTTTCCATTCCCCAAACTGTTAAAAAACAAAAAACCGGTGATGCTCGTGAGGCGGTGGTAGGAAAGCACGGAGGTCAACTCTCGAGTATTGCATTTTGCACTTTTTGGCCTTTAAGTGAGGAATGTCATTTTGTCTTCTTGGTATTGCAAATTTCAAACTAAAGACGCTTTCTTCTTCATCTCCACAATCCTCCATAGGCTCAGTTAGTTCAACTTCCATATCGTCAACCAAGCACAATGTGGAAAAATGATTGGAATGTGATCCAGTGCGCCCAAATTCCAAATTTACCTCATCTTTGACATCCTCACCCAAAAATGAACTAGAATCTTCAAAAACCATTTCATGAACTTTTTTATGCAACTCTAGTATCATTTCTTCAATCTCGGCGTCTTGCATTATTTTTAGGTTGGTCGGTTGGCAATTTACCATTAGCTCTTGAAAATCAATCTTAACCTCTTCTTCATTGAAAACCAACTCAAAACTACTATCCATGGCCCTTTGATATTGAGCATCACATGCTTCAATTTTTGCATTCAAATCGGTCTCCAATTCTCGGATAGCAATTTCAAGTAACTCTGCTTCTTGACTTTGCTCAACATGAATTTTAAGAAATTCTTTCATCATCCGTGAAATGCCCTCAAGGTGATCCTCATAGGCTTCAAGTTGTTGAGCTTGATTCATAAGCCACTCTTGGCTCACAATTTCTTCTTTGTCAAGTTTTTCTTCATGGTGAGAGTCGTTCAAAGCTTGTAAAAATCCATCGATGGTGAGAGACACATTTTGGATAGTTTCATCATCTTCAGATTAAACTTCTTCCCACAATTTGGTCAAGACTTGCCCATATTTTTCATTCCTCCTCATTATGCTTTTCAAAATTTCCTCAACTTCTTCTTTTTGAGAATTGGAGATTTCTTCTTCAAGATTTTGCTCTTCTTCAAGTTGAACCACTTCTTCACTTTCACAACTTTCGCTGTAGTCATAAGAATTGTTGGACTCATCTTTCAAATTTGAAATCTCTTATTCAACCAATTCATTTTGAGGAGTAGACACTTCCATGACAATTGAGGATTTGGCATCCTTAAATGAATCATTCATTCTTTTCATAGCTTCTCCATTTTCTAAAATGGACTGTTGGATGAGTTTTCGCTCTTCCATTTTAGCTTCCCGATCTAAGTATGTTTGGAGCATTGCCATGATGCCTGGAACTTTTCCGTTCACTTGCCATGTCATTATTCCTATCAAACTCAAAAGTACAACTAGCATTTTTGTTAGAACAACTTGGGGGTTGGAGGGGGGGTGGGGGCACAAAATAATTGGGACAATCATCCCAATGTCCACCTTGACCACCACATATATCGCAAATATTCCCATCATGGAATTGAGACGGTGCACACATCTCTCTCCCGGGAGCATTTTCATAATCTTGCCAAAAGTGGGGTCCTCTTCAATACGGACATAGGTCATTAAAATATGGGTTGCAACCTTCAAACTCATTTTCATTCCATGATGCCATAGTAAAACAAGTAACAAAAATAAATAACCAAAAAAAACAAAAAAAAAACAAAAACTAACACAAAGAAACACGAAGAATCACAAACACATATTCACAAGTTTGAACCAAATCAACTAAGCTTAAATCCCAAACTAACCCAAATACGCCAAATTATTCCGTGGCAATGGTGCCAAAATTGATAACGTCCAAATTCACTCCTCAAAGAGAAAGTGTATACGGTCGTCGCAATATAATTTACCCAACTATGAGTCAGGGTCGAATCCACAGGGAACAATATAAAGGTTGTCACACCCCAATCTCATCAGGGCATGATGGGCACCCAACTCTTACTTAGAGCTGAGCGAATCCTCTGGCATTCACATAATGAAACTGAACATATAATAAAGTACTTTCAGTCAAACCATAGAAATTTGCGAACGATACTCAATTAATCAAAAACCGAGTAAATCAAACTGACATATCGGCCTACATGGTCGCTTTACTCAACACATGACATCTCAACATACTAACCACAGGACACGCGTCCGCAAAGTCTCTAAGAGTAAACACCAATCACATGAGTCGGGACGAGCCCCGACATACCCGTACATACATATGATAATCATAATGACTCGTGATCGCTCCGGAAGAAAATGGAGTTTGCCAATCCCGGTTGATAGCCAACCATCCTAGCCGAATACTTTTACCTCGCAAAACAATACGGGATCGCGTGGCATGAACACACAGCGCCCCCGTGCAAAGGGACGTCGATACGAACAATGTACCGAGTATGTAAGGCAAAAAGTAATCATAAAGAATGAGACATAAGCCATAATGAATGTATGAGAAACCACCTGTAATATGAATAGCCCCGAAGGCAATGACTAAAAATGTAAATATATGCCATACCCGGCCCTTTAGTAAGGGACTCAGTGAAATATAAATATATACTGTACCCGGCCCTCTAGTGAGGGACTCGGTGAATTAATCATACATATACCGTACCCGGCCCTCTAGTGAGGGACTCGATAAAATAATCATATATATACCGTATCTGGCCCTCTAGTGAGGGTCTCGGTGAACAATGCAATGAAACTGTGCACGAATACATACCCGGCCCGGGACTCGGTGAATGATATATTAACGGCATGCACGAGTAGAATATCATGAGCAACCATATGCAAACTAAATCATCATCTGGGACTCAATAGAATAATTAGAATGAACCGACACTTGAGAATCAAAGACAACTGCCATGTCAAGTACCGCTGAGAACTAGAATTCATTGGAGTCATAAATGTTCATCGTTCGCTCGTTTATGTAATTCATGCCAAAAAGAAAGAAGGGATAGCCTTAACATACCTTGTCGCTTCTCAAGTTAACCATAACTTAGGTCTCGAGCTTCACCAATCTACAAACAATACCAAATATACCAAAAATCAAATTAGGATACTCTTTCAAACCAATCCTTAATTACTTAGAAATCTAACTATATTTGGGTAGCATCTTCTTTAAAAACCTAATAATCCTCATGATTCCAATTTAGCCAAAATATCAATCCCAATACCAACATCAATATCAACAAATACATATTCAAATAGAATCAAATCCATTCTTAAATCACTTCCAAAACAGCCCAATATACATTCCTATACCGATGCTTGTATACACTTCTTTATTTCCGTATATACATAGTATAACAACAAACATAACAACAACTACAGTCAATCCCACGATATTCCGGCCCACAAAACAATTTATAACAACCACCAAACAGCCCACATGATAACAACAACAATTTATCCGATTTCTGATATAGTTTTCCTAATTCTTTCATCTAGCAACGTAGATACGACTCGGATAACTCAAATACATCTAGGAGAGAGGATTTCTTACCTTATATGCCAAGAAGTACTCTTTTTCCACCTTAATTCACTTCGAAGAAAGTTCGAACTCAACAACACGACAAAACAAAACGACGAGATCGAAGCGGTGAGCGAAACCCGTCACAAAATTAAATAATGTTGCTGCCCCATCCTCGTAAGAGAATTCTTCAATTCAGATGAGAAGAATTTATATATACACGTATGTATATGGTCTCTCTTGTAGTAAAATGTTGCTGCTCCTATAGATATTCATATAAGTATATCATTCACGTTGGTTGCCTTATCTACAATTGAATTAGCTAGTTTCTCCCCAAAGATGATCTACATAATGTGACCCCCCCCCCCCCCCTTTCCTTTAATTTGCACGTGGGCCTCCCTACCTAACATTCCTATCCCTTTAATACAAATCATATCAAATATATGACACCTCCTCCTTATAAATCTGCCTAGTCTTATTCCCAACGTCACATGGATTCAAGATAATGACACTTATCCATGTAATTTAATTAATACCACAATTAATCTCTTACTTTCCCACTTTATCCTAGCATTTAATCTATTACCCGCATAATTAATTTCTTGATCTCAATTAACTTAAATAGTACCTATATACTCATGTGATATAGCACTAGTCCATAACCTCATTTGCCACACATAAACTATTATTCTCAATCATCGTCGTCACACTTGTTAAACATAGAATAACTACTTATAACTTCAAAAATCATCTTGTCCTCGAACTTATATCGATATCCAACATATAAAAGTACGGGATGTTATAACTTGGACCGTATTTCATTCGAATAAATCTCGAACATCGACGAAACTTATTTTCTTTGATTTGTTTAACTTCTAATCCTTACGATACATCTGTACCATCACTCTAACCTCCTATAAGCTTGGGGGAATAACTTCACTTCCATTACTAATGTCATTTAACTTGCACGCTTTCCAACGCATGAAAACACGGTATGTAACAAAGGCGATTTAAACAAGTAAGGAATTATCACCAACTAAGCTAAGCCAAACACTTTTTCAATATTTGATTTTTGGTTTGACAACTAATAAAGATAAAACTAACTAGAAAGCGGGTAAAATGATCAATGGCCACAAGTATGGATACAAAGGAAATTACGCTCAAGTAACATGGATACAAAGGAAATTACGCTCAAGTAACAATCCAATGTATTTCATGATTTTACAACTAAGAATAAGTTTTCTTAGTTTACGCTAATTAGATAATGGTTTCTAAAATCTCATCAAAAGTCTCTCGACCAAATTGATGAATGTCATTACTAAGCTTTCTCAAGCCTTAGAATGTAGAAAATGTGAATAATCAATACAATCTCAAGTAACTTTCCTATCTCTAGCTCAAGTTATTAGATGAGGTTTAAAGCCTCAAATTCTTGTTAATTAATCTTTTCCAACCTCAATCTTCCTCTCTCGAGCTCAAATCGAGGTAAATGGGCGGGTCTTAGGGTTAGCTAATCCCCTAAGAAACATTAAAGAACAAGATTAATTAAAACAACATTAACTCACTTCACTAGCAATAAAGGTCATTCAATGCATAAACAAAACAAGAGTTTCATCCAACACTTTAATCATAGAATATTTCATAAACAAGATTCAAGTAATGGAATGGAGTACTACACACTTAGATATTCAATACATAACAAGGAATTGAAGAAATGAGTAAAAGAGTAAGAAATTTCTCATCAAAGTCTTCAAATCTTCATTCCCCAAGTGTGGATGTAAGAACCCTAGTCTCCAAAACTTGTGTTGAATGGCCAAAGATGCAAGATATTTTGCCCAAGTCTTGATTTTACAGTTCAACAATATTCCCCATCAAAATATGACAAAAACAGCCTCCATATTTTCAGATTTTTGAATTTGCATTTCTGGCCCTTTTTTTTTTTTTTTTTTGCATTTTTAGTCACTTTCTCATTTTCTTCAATTTGGTCTCTTTTGACTTGTTTTTGCTTGATTTCTTTTCCAATCAATTTTAAATCACATAAACCTGTAAAATAAGAGTAAACGACATTAAATGCACTATTTTCTCAATCACACATAACAAAAGTCTAAGCTTAAAGAACCAACTTATCACTAGGTCATACTGGCTTTGGTGATGGTGATGGCCATGTTACTTTCGCGATAGGTTGGGCGGGGATGTGTTGTGTTCGCAGGCTGGGATTCGCATTCGTGAAGGTAAAGTGGAGCAGAATTGAATTCCACCTTCGAACTTAATTGTTCATAGATCAATTTTGGGAGCTCGGATTTGGGTGATTTCAAGGGCAATCTTCAAGTTTTGGCTCGGGGTAAGTTTCTAACTTTAGTCTAAGTATTCCCCATGATTCCATCCTTTATTTAGTGATTTCATTCACGATTAGATCTTAGAAATTAGGGTTTTCCATGGAAATATGTTTTCAAGTAAATTATCAAATTGAAGGTCGATTTTTTATTGGATTTCAATGATTTTTGTGATTCTTAACCGTCAGGCTATGAGTAAGCTGATGTAATGACCCAATTTAGCTAAGTCACGCGGGCACCTACCTTTTTCACCTCGGTAGGCGAACCCTAAATCCAATAATAGTAAAAAATATAAACAAATAATTGAATAAGCGGAAGAGATAAAATCACGAAATTCTGACAATAATAATATAGAAAATAGCCGGAAGTAAGGAAAATACACCCCAAAGTCTGGTCTAATCCATACAAGAGCATCTAACTAGAATATACAAGTATGGAATATCAATAATACATCAAGTCTGAATATGTCTCGGAATGTAAAATAAGACATAAGTAAAGAAGAATCTTCAAGGCAGCGGACGTCTCGTGCTCACCCTGTAGACTCTAAGCAATTCTCGGAGCGACTATCAGCCACAAGAAACAGAGATCGATCCCACCTGGAATTCTGCATTCATAAAAGAATGCACGAAGAAGCGCAGTCGGTGCAAACCACAAGATCGGTAGGTATCATAGGCTGACTAAGTTTAGCTAACATAATCTGGACAATAAAGTAAGATAAACAGGTAAATCAACAAGTGAAAGTTAAACATAAGCCAGAAATCGAGTACACGTCATCACCTAGGTTATAGCATCTAAACCCAAGTGTGTCAAGTGTTAACATATCCACGTCGTGAATAGACTAACGTCGGTTAAGTCGGACACGAGACCTTCACAATCACTCCTTAGACTACAAGAGGGTGATTGGCGACCTTAATGTATATACGATAAGATTTTTAAGTCATAGGACTTGGTGAAACTAGGTTCGTCAAAGGAAGTGGAATAGTATAAGTTATGTTTGGGAAGGATTTCATGGGTGTTGAACTAACGAATATTTAGTAAGGTCTTGAGGATGAGTTATAATGTCCGTTAGATCGTTAAGGATGTGTTACACAAGTACCAAGAAGGTTCCATAAGGATTCGAGATCAAACGAAGCGACGAGAACGAAATCGAAAAAATTGGGGATTATACGGTCATATATACGGACCGTATATTTTATACGGCCCGTATACCTGACCGTAGAACCCTTCCAGTGAAGGGTGAGTTTCTGGAAGAAACATACGGTCCAATATACGGACCGTATAAATTGTACGGTCCGTATAGTGGACCGTATATTTCGAGTCGGGTCCGAGTTCAATTTTTATATAGGCACGGTTTCCTCTTCTTTTTCTCATTATTCACTTCTCCAACCTTCCCAAAACCTCTAGAAACTTCTCCATATCACACTAATACATATCCAAGAAGGGAAATCAAGGATCAAACATCAAAAGTTGGTAGAATCAAGGGTGTGAATGCTTTCTAAGGGTTGATAGAAGTTGAGAATCTCTTTGGTATTGAAGTGGAGTTCTTCTCAAGTGGGGTACTTGCATTCAAAGATCATCTCTACATAATCAAAGGTGAGTTTTACGATTATTCCATGTTAATGATGGTGTTGAGTAGTTGAAGAACTTGAATTAGAAACAAGTATGGAATATAAGCTTAAGTGTGCAAATAATGGCATGATGAGTTGAAAAGTAGTTTGAGTTATGATTCGTATTATACTATGAGTATAATCTTGCTACAAATGACCCTAATGATGTTGAGGAAGTATTATGTGAATGATGAACATGATGTCGTATTATAGTTATGGTTGTGGAGGATCTTAGGAAGTGAATTTGGAAATTGAATAATGTTTAACCAAGGGAATTTATGTGTTATGATATTATGGGTGTTGCTATGATGTTTGGGAGTTGTTTTATTATTTGAGGAAAGTTGTTGAAACAAACGAAATGCTTTGCCCAATTTTCGTTAGCCTTATTCGCTTTAGTTTAAGCTTAAGTATACCTTCAACAATCTAACCTTCGTACGAACCCTTTGTATGTAGAATTGTGAATTTGGAAGGAGAGCTCTTAGTCGACATCGTTAAGGAGATACAAAGGTATGTAAGGCTATCCCCTTTCTTTCAAAGGCATGACTCTTGTTTTGTATAATTCTTCCCTATACTTCCTATGACCTTCTTATATCCCTAAGAATGAAGTTTGAAAATTTGAGAGTTTTTTTCGAGATAAGTTTCTAACGATAAAGATGACAATGATGACTTCATGAAGTCGATATTTCTATGTTTATGATTTCATTGATGCTATTAACTTCCTTGTTGTCTCATGTCATGATACTTAGTTCCTTCAAGGTGAGACTTAACGATGATGATGACGCCATAATGTAATCGGAGGTTCACGACCTTACATCACTCCGATAGAAACGCACTTTTATTTGGGCTCTCATGCATGTATATATATATATATATATATATATATATATATATATATATATATATATATATATATATATATATATCATATATATATATATATAGGGGAAAGGTGAGGGCTATAGACGCATAGCCACCTGATCAGCTGGTATCTTATGATATCATCCCGGACGCGGGCTATATGGGTGATGGATCGGGCCGTACGTTCCACGACAATATATTGATATATGATGATATATGGATCGGGCTGCACGTTCCGCAGCAATACATGATATGATGATATTTTACGAGTATGCATGCATGACTCCGCCTTAAGAGGCAAGCAGTCACCGGTTATCTTCTTATCTTTATTTTATCTTCTTGTTCCCTTGTTACATTATGAAGCATGCCTTACATACTCAGTACATTGCTCGTACTGACATCCTTTTTTTTTTTTGGATGCTGTGCTCATGCCCATAGGTAGACAGGGAGACGATCCAGCTTCCTAGGAGCCAGATCAGCTTGCACGGGAGCACTTCCATAGACCGGAGGTGCAGTTTCTGATATATTCTTTTGTGTATATTCTTGGATATGGTGGGGTCTTGTCCCATCTTCATGACTTCAGAGTTTCAGTTAGAGGCTCGTAGATACTCGTATGTGGGTAGCAGATGTTATGTGACCCTCGATGTATATTTTGTATATTATTCTTTTGCTGCCGTGAGGGCTTATATATATGTGTACATGTTTTATGGAGTTTATATGTGTACAGGTTAAGACGATAGTAGCATGATGTGTGGTGCTCGGTAGTCAGCTCCGGGTGCCCGTCATGGCCCACTAGGCGGGTCGTGACAAAAGTGGTATCAGAGCAGTTTCGTCCTAGGGTGTGTCTACGAGCCGTGTCCAGTAGAGTCTTGTTTATGGGTGTGAAGCGCGCCACACTTATAAACAAGAGGGTGCGGGGCATTTAGGAATAATGACCGTCTTTCTTTTCATAGATCGTGCGATAGAGCCATAATGTAAGATTTCCTTTATTCTAATTGTGCGTTATGATTTCAGCGATGCCGACAAGAAAGAAGAAAATCCGCACAATATTAAATGCCGCCGGGGAAGGCACCAGCCGAGAACCTCCAGCTGAGTTGGGACATAGCGAGGCTCAGAGTGCTACTCCCTCGCATGCCACTCCCACTCCTATCCCTCCAGCAGCAGAGGAGCATGAGAGGGCCCCAGCTCCTCCCCCTATTGCTCCAAATCAGGACTTACGAGATGTCGTTCAGTTGCTAACTCAGTTAGTTGCCGCGCAGGCTCAGCGGCAGAGTGCAGGTCCAAGTGATAGGGCGACTAGTGCCCGAGCCCGTGATTTCATGAGCTTAAATCCTCCAGAATTTTTCGGATCGAAACCGGATGAAGACCCGCAGGGCTTTATTGATGAGGTATTGAGGACGTTGAGAATTATTCATGCTTCTGATACCGAGTCCGTGGAGTTGGCTTCGTATAGACTCCGGGACGTAGCTGTTTTATGGTATAACAATTGGATTTCTTCAAGAGGGAAAAATGCACCTCCCCCAAAATGGCAAGAGTTTGTGGATGCTTTTATTCGGCATTATTTGCCACCTGAGGTTCGTCGGGCTCGCGCCGATAGATTCCTGAATCTTAAGCAAGGGAATATGAGTGCCCAGGAATATAGTCTCCGGTTTAATTCATTGGCTAGATATGCTCCGGCCATGGTAGCAGATATGGGAGACCGGGTACATCGATTTGTGAGAGGCTTAGGGCCACACTTATTTAAAGATTGTTTGACAGCTTCGCTACTGGAAGGGATGGACATCTCGCGTATTCAAGCGCATGCCCAGAACCTGGAGGAGCAACAACAACCGCATAGGGGAGAGCGAGATATGGATAGGGGACACGGTAAAAGGACTAGATCAGCGGGTGCTAGCAGTGAGTACAGAGGAGGCCGGGGGCAGCAATATTCCAGATATTCGGGCCAGTCTGCATCTAGTGCGCCTCCCCAGTTTGCGGGCCGAAAGTTTGATCGTCCTATTTATTAGGGCCGAGTCGGGGGTTCGGGAGCTTCAGGTTCCCAGTATCGTGGTGATTCTAGCCAGAGGAGACCGCCGGTACCACGGTGCAGTCAATGCGGTAAGTTACATTCGGGTCAGTGTCGTCGAGGCTCGGATGCTTGTTATGCCTGTGGTCGAGTTGGCCACGTGATGCGTGATTGTCCATTGAGGAGCGGCCGAGATGAGGCCCAGCCTACAGGTTCAGCAGGTTCTTCGTCGTCCGTGCGCCCCGTAGGGGCGAGGCTTCCCGAGGTTTCAGCGGGCCGTGGCAGAGGCAGAGGAGGAGCCTCTAGTTCGAGCGGTCCCCAGAACCGTATCTATGCATTGACCGGACGACAGGATCTGGAGACCTCTCCCGACGTTGTAACAAGTATATTGACAGTATCTTCTTATGATGTTTATGCATTAATTGATCCGGGCTCTACCTTGTCATATATTACTCCTTACATCGCTGGTCGTATCGGGATAAAACCCGAGCCAATCAAACCTTTTGAAGTGTCCACTCCAGTTGGTGATCCAGTATTAGCCAGACAAGTGTATAGAGACTGTGTAATTGTAGTGTGTGGCCGGCACACTGTAGCTGATTTGATTGAATTGGAAATGCTGGATTTCGACGTCATTATGGGCATGGACTGGTTAGCTTCCTGTTATGCAAATGTAGATTGTAGGGCCAAGGTGGTCCGGTTCCAATTTTCGGGAGAACCAGTTTTAGAGTGGAAGGGTAACACTGCATCTCCAAGAGGCAGGTTTATTTCCTACCTCAAGGCAAGGAAGATGATTGCCAAGGGCTATATTTATCATTTAGTTCGAGTTCATGACACGGAAGCAAAACCGCCGACTCTTCAATCTGTTCCGGTAGTAAACGAGTTTCCAGATGTATTTCCGGACGAGCTTCCAGGTCTTCCACCAGAACGGGAGATTGAATTCACTATCGATGTATTGCCGGATACTGAGCCAATATCTATCCCTCCCTACAGAATGGCTCCTGCAAAATTGAAAGAATTAAAAGCACAGTTGAAAGATTTACTCGAGAAGGGATTTATTAGGCCCAGTTCATCGCCATGGGGAGCACCTGTCTTATTCGTAAGGAAGAAAGATGGATCCCTGCGGATGTGTATCGATTATAGGCAGCTGAACAGGGTGACAATAAAGAATAAATATCCACTTCCGAGGATCGACGATTTATTCGATCAATTGCAAGGAGCCAAGTGGTTTTCCAAGATAGATCTGAGGTCAGGATACCATCAAGTGAGAGTCAAAGAAGAAGATATTCCGAAGACGGCTTTTAGAACCAGATATGGTCATTATGAATTTCGGGTGATGTCGTTTGGCTTGACCAACGCTCCAGCGGTGTTCATGAACCTGATGAATGATGTGTTCAGGCCATTCCTGGATTTATTTATAATTGTATTCATCGATGATATCCTGGTATACTCTAAATCAGAGGGAGAGCATGCGGAACATTTGCGTACTGTCCTTGGAATTCTTCGAGCTCGCAAATTATATGCTAAATTTTCAAAATGTGAATTCTGGTTGAACTCTGTAACTTTTCTGGGCCACATCATCTCAGCCGATGGTATTCGGGTTGACACCCAAAAGATCGAGGCTGTGAAGACTTGGCCAAGGCCTACAACGCCTACGGAAGTCCGTAGCTTTGTGGGATTGGCAGGGTATTACAGGAGATTTGTGAAAGGGTTTTCCTCTATTTCAGCACCGTTGACGAAGTTAACACGAGAAAATTTGCTAAATTTCGGTGGACGGATGCTTGTGAACGGAGCTTTCGGGAGGCTGAAAGACAGGTTGACTTCAGCCCCGTTCCTGACACTTCCAGAAGGATCAGAAGGTTATGTGGTGTATTGTGATGCCTCTGGTGTCGGGTTAGGCTGTGTATTGATGCAGCACGGCAAGGTCATTGCCTATGCTTCTAGGCAGCTGCGAAAACATGAGAAGAATTATCCGACCCACGACCTTGAATTAGCTGCGGTCATTCACGCTCTAAAGATATGGAGGCACTATTTGTACGGTGTCCATGTGGACATCTACACAGATCACAAAAGTCTTCAATATATTTTCAAGCAAAAGGAATTGAATCTGCGTCAGAGGCGATGGTTAGAGCTATTGAAGGATTATGACGTAAATATTCTATACCATCCTGGTAAAGCAAATGTGGTGGCTGATGCTCTCAGCCGTAAGTCCATGGGTAGTCGAAGTGATGTTCCATCAGAAAGGAAGGAATTAGCTCGTGAGCTCCACCAACTAGCTAGCCTAGGAGTTCGCTTAATGGATTCGGGCAACACAAGAGTTAATGTGCTTAACCCAACTGCTTCGTCCCTAGATACAGAAGTAAAAGGGCGTCAATACGAGGATCCCAAATTGAGGTATTATAGAGATGCACGTTCCCAAAAAGAGAAGTCACCATTTGAGATCTCTTCAGATGGGATTCTCAGGTACTAAGACAGGTTATGTGTTTCGGATGTTGCGGGACTGCATCGTCAGATTCTGGAAGAAGCTCATTACTCCCGTTATTTCGTTCATCCGGAGCGACAAAGATGTACCATGATCTCAAACTAATGTATTGGTGGGAAGGAATGAAGAGAGATATAGCCGAGTTTGTGGCTCAATGTCCAAACTGTCAACAGGTAAAAATTGAGCACCAGAAACCAGCAGGGCTCTTGCAAGAAATGGAAATTCCAACCTGGAAATGGGAGGCGATCAATATGGATTTTGTTGTTGGATTACCTCGTTCTCGGCATAAATACGACTCCATTTGGGTGATTGTTGACAGGCTCACGAAATCAGCACATTTTCTACCGGTCAGATCTACATATTCAGCGGAGGACTATGCTAGATTGTATCTCAAAGAGATAGTGCGGCTTCATGGCATTCCTATATCTATTATTACTGACAGAGGAGCACAATTCACAGCTAAATTCTAGAAATCCTTTCAAGAAGGATTGGGCACTCAAGTGAAATTTAGCACTGCATTCCACCCGCATCGATGGACAAGCTGAACGCACTATTCAAACCTTAGAAGACATGTTGCGGGCTTGTGCATTGGACTTTGGTGGTAATTGGGAGGATCATTTGCCACTTATTGAATTTGCGTATAACAACAGTTATCATGCCAGTATTCAGATGGCCCCTTATGAAGCCTTATATGGGAGGAAGTGTAGGTCGCCTATCGGATGGTTTGAAGTGGGAGAAACACAATTAATAGGCCCAGAATTGATCCAACAAGCGGTTGAGAAGATTAAGCTTATCCGAGACCGGTTGGTGACAACTCAAAGCCGCCAAAAGTCTTATGCGGACAATCGCCGTAGGAATTTGGAATTTCAGGTCAATGACTGGGTATTTTTGAAAGTATCGCCAATGAAGGGGATAATGAGATTTGGTAAGAAAGGTAAGCTCAGTCCTCGATACATTGGGCCCTACAAGATCGTACGCAGAGTGGGCCAAGTAGCTTATGAGTTGGACTTACCCCCAGAGCTGAACTCAGTCCATCCAGTCTTCCATGTATCGATGCTTCGTAAATGTGTTGGAGATCCGACCAAAATAGTACCCGCAAGCGACATTCAAGTCACTGAAAAATTGGCTTATGAAGAAGTGCCTGTTGCCATACTAGATAGACAAGTGCGGAAGCTTAGAAACAAAGAGGTAGCCTCAGTTAAAGTTTTATGGAGGAATGATAACAGAGAGGAGATGACTTGGGAAGCAGAAAAAGCTATGAAGTTTAAATATCCGCATCTATTTCCACCCCCAGAGGAGACTCAAGATGAAACATCAGTGCTCCCAGGTATGAAATGTTTTACTTTATTACTTCTGGGTCGTGTGTGGCCATATTTCTTATTGTTGATGTTGTAGCCCTGTGTGGCGATGTTATTTTGGGTTGCTGTGATAGGATGGTAGTGCCAAATTACAGGGAAAACTCTGGCAAAATTTCGGTAGAATTCTCGAGAATTTAACATTCGAGGACGAATGTTCTTAAGGGGGAGGGGGTATGTTACACCTCGGCAATTTCATGTCGTTGCGTCGTGAATAGACTAACGTCAGTTAAGTCGGACACGAGACCTTCACGACTACAAGAGGGTGATTGGCAGCCTTAATGTATATACGATAAGATTTTTAAGTCATAGGACTTGGTGAAACTAGGTTCGTCAAAGGAAGTGGAGTATAAGTTATGTTTGGGGAGGATTTCATGGGTGTTGAACTAATGAATATTTAGTAAGGTCTTGAGGATGAGTTATAATGTCCGTTAGATCGTTAAGGATGTGTTACACAAGTACCAAGAAGGTTCCATAAGGATTCGAGATCAAACGAAGCGACGAGAACGAAATCGAAAAAACTTTTTTTTTCTCTAACCAATCTTTCATACCTTTCGGAGATTATACGGTCATATATACGGACCATATATTTTATACGGCCCGTATAAACTTGAAAAGGATCTTCCTTATCTCGTAGAACCCTTCCGATTCGAAGGGTGATTTTCCGGAGAAACATACGGTCCATATATACGGACCGTATAAATTATACGGTCCGTATAAGTGAGTTTACGGACCGTATATTTCGGGTCGGGTCCGAGTTCAATTTTTATATATACACGGTTTCCTCTTCTTTTTCTCACTTCTCACTTCTCCAACCTTCCTAAAACCTCTAGAAACTTCTCCATATCACACTAATACATATCCAAGAAGGGAAATCAAGGATCAAACATCAAAAGTTGGTAGAATCAAGGGTGTGAATGCTTCCTAAGGGTTGATAGAAGTTGAGAATCTCTTTGGTATTGAAGTGGAGTTCTTCTCAAGTGGAGTATTCTCATCCAAGATCATCTCTACATAATCAAAGGTGAGTTTTACGATTATTTCATGTTAATGATGGTGTTGAGTAGTTGAAGAACTTGAATTAGAAACAAGTATGGAATATGAGCTTAAGTATGCAAATAATGGTATGTTGGTTTGAAAGGTAGTTGAGTTATGATTCATGGTATAATATGAGTATAATTTTGTCATGAATGGTACTAATGATGTTGAGGAAGTATTCTGTGAATGATAAGCATGATGTTGTATTATAGTTGTGGATATGGAGGATCTTGGGAGTAAATTTGGAAATTGAATAACATCTAGCCAAGGGAATTTATGTGTTATGATATTATGGGCGTTGCTATGATGTTGGGAGCTGTTTTATTATTTGAGGGAAAGTTGTTGAAACAAACGAAATGCTGCCCAATTTTCGTTAGCCTTATTCGCTTTAGTTTAAGCTTAAGTATACTTCGGATGATCTAATCTTCGTACGAACCCTTGTGTATGTAGAATCGTGAATTTGGAAGGAGAGCACGTAGTCGATATCGTTAAGGAGATAAAAAGGTATGTAAGGCTAGTCCCCTTCTTTCAAAGGCATGAATCTTGTTGTACAATTCTTCCCTATACTCCTATGACCTTCTTATATCCCTAAGAATGGAAGTTAAAGATCTTTGAGAGTTTTTTTTTTAGATATGTTTCATGGCAGTGACGATGATAATGATGTGTTCATGAAGTCGATATTTCTACGTTTATGATTTCATTGATGCTATTCTTCATTGTAGTCTTACCTTATGATGTTAGTTCCTTCAAGGTGAGACGTAGCGATGACGATGAGGCCATAATGTAATCGGAGGTTCACGACCTTATATCACTCCGATAAAGCGCACTTTTATTTGGGCTCTCATGCATGATATGTATATTATATATATATATATATATATATGTATATAGGGGACATGGGGAAAGGTGAGGCGCTATAGACGCATAGCCACCTGATCAGCTGGTATCTTATGATATCATCCCGGACGCGGGCTATATGGGTGATGGATCGGGCCGTACGTTCCACGGCAATATATTGATATATGATGATAAATGGATCGGGCTACACGTTCCGCAGCAATACATGATATGATGATATTTTACGAGTATGCATGCATGACTCCGCCTTAAGAGGCAAGCAGTCACCGGTTATCTTCTTATCTTCATTTTATCTTCTTGTTCCCTTGTTACATTATGATGCATGCCTTACATACTCAATACATTACTCGTACTGACATCCTCTTTTTTTGGACGTTGTGTTCATACCCACAGGTAGACAGGGAGACGACCCAGCTTCCTAGGAGCCAGATCAGCTTGCACGGGAGCACTTCCATAGACCGGAGGTGCAGTTTCTGATATATTCTTTTGTGTACATACTTGGACATGGCGGGGTCCTGTCCCGTCTTCATGACTTCAGTACTTCAGTTAGAGGCTCGTAGATACTCGTATGTGGGTAGCAGATGTTATGTGACCCTCGATGTATATTTTGGATATTATCTTTTGTTGCCGTGAGGGCTTATGTATACATATTTATGTACATGTTTTACGGAGCGTTTTGTGATCAAATCGTGGTAAGCACTATCCGGAGATTATATGTGTACAGTAGGGCGTATGATAACGAGTGGTGCTCGGTGTCGGCTCCGGTACCCGTCGGTAGTCATTAAACTCCGATTCACTCACATTAAACCTCTAGGTGATGAATTCCCATCAATAGCAAGCCCCAAATTTGGATATAAAACCTAACCTTAAATTCACCAATTAAGCCTTGGAAAAAGGAAGACTCAAGTTACAATAGCTAATACCCATCAATATCATGCTTACGCATACTAATTCCACCAAATAAGCAAGGTTTTATCATCATAAGATCATTAGAGAAGAACCCACAAAACCCTTTTTTTTTTCCTTACCATTTAAGAGAAATCTAGGCATGGATTATTGATTAGGAAAAGCTAATGAATGATTTAGAGACAAGATTGCTACCTTAGAGAAGAAATCAGTGAAAACCCTCCCAAAATCGCCTCCTCAAGCCTCAAGAACGAGTATGGGAAATGACTTAATGTCTAAGGGTTTTAACATATTAAAAGGCCTTTGACTCAGCTAATATCGGTTCTGCAGCAGCGGTACTGCCTCGGCGGCCAATCAGACGCCATGACGGTCCACTCACAAAGCCCTTAGCCGTTTCAGCGGCCAGGCAACCGCTATAGCGGGCACCAGAACCAGATTCCTCAAAATAACACAATCTCAATCCCAAAATCCCGACTAATACCCGAGGCCATCAGCTCATAAACCACAAACGCAGACACACATAAAAACACGCTAAGAACGCACTCGTGGCCTCAGAATTCCCAACGGAGGTCTCGTTGACCAAGTCAACTCCCGATACCTAAATTCTAACTTCCCAACTCAAGTCCCAAAATGCACTCGAGTACATTGGGAACCGAACCAGATATGCACACAAGTCCTAAATGACCATCCGGGCCTCTAGAATCAACGAATTCCCCAAAAAGATCCGTTTACCCAAAAGTCAACTTCGAGTCAATCATTTTCGCTTTTAAGCCAAATTCCCCCAAAACTTTCCAAATCAACTCTGATGACCTCGGGAAGCATGTCAACGGTCCCTGCGGGTCAAATATGAGCTAATAAAGCTCGAAAAAGGGTCAAAAAAGGTCGAAAACGCAATAACAACCAAACAGGTCATTACGGCTGATTTTATGATGAAATTACGATTTTGACCTTTGAAGCTCGGGATTGGTTTTTTGCTTGACTTTTTTGACCCGGAATGTTAGTATAGTAATATGGGTGTATACGGATTCGTATTTTTACGTATGTGCAATATTTGGACAGATAAGGCTCGTTCAAATGCTCAAAAGAAGGACAAGGTTGTGGATTGACCTTTCGGCTTCGGTATTAAGCCAAGTTGAGACTTACTAGACTCTTTATGAATTGTTTGTGTTGGCTTAATGTAGTTAAGGGGAGTAATGGGGAATTAGGGGTCCTGCACTGGTGAGGTGATGAGGGCTTTTGTTAGTACCATTGCAATGTTATGGATAATATAATGAAAAGAAATAATTGTGTGAGGTAGAGAATGCCAAAGCATATTGGCATTAGCTGGTAGTGGTTAAATCTACTTGTTTGACTTGATTGTTTGCTGAAATGGGCTTATGATAGCCATACTTTCCCAATCTTTATGATACCGAGTTATTGTGCATTCATCACTCCACTTCTCGTCTAAATTATGAAAAGAAACTATCTTTTGGCATTGACTTGATATCATGTAATTACATATTGTACGTATATTCATTCATACTTGATATGATATCACTGGCATGTTTATTGATGGATCATATGGGATAGCCGTGGTGGCCCCATTGGATATGGTACTAGATGGGGTGATGATCACATAATAGCCTATCGGCTGGATACCCAGTGTGATCTGGAGGATCTGGAATTCCGGGTGAGTATATGGACCCTATGAGTCCCTCATGTGTCACGTGAAACCTACTGTAGGAGCGTGTGCATACTGGTGCATATTGTCCATTGCATCGCATCACATTTGTATTGCATACCTCTTATTTGATTGCATTATCATGACTTGACTATTATATGGGTTCTTGAGAAGATCGGTGTTTTATGACTTACTTGATTTTCAGACTTTCTATTCTTATTTGCTTAAGCGATTATGAATTGTTGAATTAGTTATTAATGAAGTGTGGAGGTGAGTATAGGAAGGATCAACCCTCATCATCGCTTAAGTTTAGGACAGGTCAATGATACCTGCTGAGTACACATGTTTTCCCAGACTCACTTTACACTTGCTGCACCTTTTTGTGTGCAGGTTCTACTCCGAGTTCGAGTAGTGGACGAGTTCCTGCCGACCGTTGAGGCATTTCTTTGGAATTATGAAACCTTGTTATTGACTTAAGGGTTATTTTACTTTACTTCCGCTTCTATGTTTTGTTGAAAGACTTTGACTTTTACTTGGGTTCTACGAGTTAGGATAGGTGCCTCACGACCACTTTGAATTTTTAGGTCGTGACAATGTCCTAACTGTATCATATGAAAACTTTGTGCAGCTTTATCGAGTGTAAATATATGAACTACTATCTTTATTTTCCCCGCTTTTGACGTTATCAAAAAGCAAATGTAGTGCCCAAAATAAAGGTTAAATAGTGCAGAAAACAATAGTTATAAAGCTTGAAATTTTTAGTTTACCCCATCCTGTGTCTGATACCACGTTGAGGCGCCGCATAAATCTATTTAAAGGGGAAAGAATCATTCGTTCCACCACAACTCTTGTTGGTCCAAAAATTAAATCTCAAACTTTTTGTTATTCAATATTTTCAATATTGAGCAAAGCACATTACTGGTTGTATTCTTCCCCTTTTTCAGTTTTTCGAAATTTGGTTATAAAAGAAACCTCACCCTTCCATTTCTTCCCATAACAATAATATTTAGCTTCAGAACTCGACAACAACATCACATAATTCCATTAGTTGAGTTCGATCTGTAATGGCAGAGAAGCCGCAACCAGTTGAAGTACTATACTGTGGGGTGTGCGGGTTACCAGCTGAGTACTGTGAGTTCGGTGGACCTGACTTTGATAAATGCAAACCCTGGTTGATTCAAAACGCACCCCATCTCTACCCAGATCTCCTCAAAGGTTACTTATAACCCTATGAAAACCCTGTTTATGATTTTATTTTGTAAGTAGAGTCTATCTTCCTTATCCTTTGAGATTCTGTTTCTTTGTGTGTTTTTGCAGAATCAAACGGAACAGAAACAGATGAAGTGTCTGATAAGCTTCAGTCGACTTCAATCTCTCAAGGTGAAACCCCATTTGTCATTTCGATTATAGACTAGTCATATACCTGGCAAACTCTGTGTAATATGAATATATACTCCCTCCATCCCCAAAATAAGTGTCATTTTAGGTCTTTTTGCGCCCGTTAAGAAAAACAACAAATTCAAGAAGATGTTTCTTGAGAATTGAGCACTATTAAGGAGAAATATTTTCAAAATATATAAGGGTATAGTTGGAAAGAATTACTATTTTTTGTCTTGAATTCCTAAAGCGACAATTATTCTGGGATAAAATTTCTTTGCTAGAACAACACTTATTTTGAGACGGAGGGAGTATAATTTAATGAAATGATTTTAGTTAAACTTTCCCCACCCGGTGGGACTATATTGGGTTTGTTGTTGTTGTTGATGATTTTAGTTAAACTTAGGTGTACTCTTGTTTAGTTTGATTGGCTTCTCCAAATATAGAAGGATGCTTACCAAAGTGAAAGCTATAGGAATGACGATGCTATATAGTAGTGGACATTGGGCTGCTAAAGTCCAACATATCCGCAAGATGAGTGAGTCTAGAGATCCAGATGCTAAGATGGATGTATGGTCATACAAAATTAGATAAGATTAAAAATGATCACATTTGCCAAAAGGTGCAAGTAGCACGAATTGAGGGTAAAATGTGAGAAGGTTGCTTGAGATGGTTTGGATATGTCTTTCGTCGACCCACAGGTGTGAACCGGTTCGTAGGTGTGGAAGTGGAACATTGGTAAGTGAATGTGTTCGAAGGGGACAGGGTAGACCTAAAATCACATGGAAGGAAGTTGTCTCGAAAGACCTACAAGTCCTAGGTATCAATGCAGACTTAACTACAGATAAGGCACATTGGAAAGAAACGATCCATGTCGGTGATATCTACTAGTTGAGAATAGATTTTAGACTTGTTAGATAACTTTATTATTACTATTATTATTATTATTATTATTATTATTATTTAACTTTATTTCACTTTTATTTTCTTTAGTATGATGATGATATGAATGAGCTTAAATGAATAAGTGGGCATTCACATAGCCGACCCCATCTTATTTGGGATTGAGGCATAGTTGCTATAGTCTAGGTCTGACAAATGGTTAGGTATGTCGTTGAGTCGTTACCAGTTGTATTCCCTTAGTTTGGGCGTTCTTCTCAATCTCTTTTCTGATGCCCCTGTTTTTATAAATTCAATTAGTTTTTTCCTCTTCAGAAGTTGAATCTTTTATTTTTATAATGTCCTATGTGGTGATCATTTTGGTGGTAGGTCTTTGTTTTTTTCATTAGTCATTGTATAGCCAAAAGAGGCCTGGTTAACAAGAAGTATACACAGAAATCTAATAAAAGAGTTTTTTTGTGTGATCTCCACGAATGAAAGCAGCATAGTCCTATGCCATTATATGATTGATTTCTCTTTGCCTTCATTGGAGTAGTTCTCCGCCATGTTATCCACATAACTTCTTGTGGAGTGATATTCGAAGCTATGTTAGTGGTGCAAGGCCTTCTTTTATTTAGTTTGGTCACAAAGATGTATAGGTTTTCTATGTATCTCTTGTTTGGGAAGGTTCCATTCGAGGTCAAAACCTCCACTTGCTTACAATTGTTAAGTAACTAACATGAAGGTCTTTCCAGAGTTGCTCTGTGTAACTAGCACAGTGACCAAAGATGACAACTGCTGCTACATCCTTCTGCAGGGGGGCATTTGGGTGTGGAGGGGAATTAGTTTGAATTCTGTGAATAGGATTTGATTTCAAAGCTACTGCTTCAAATAATGTTTTGGGGAAAAGTGAAGAGAATGTTACATGTATTGTTTATTTGGCACAGATTTGCTTTGCCTTCGTGAAATCCAAGAATCCATGTACTAGAAGCTGGTTTCTAGCACTGTAAATTACTAGAGCTTGTGGGTTGGTTGACTTTTCTGTTGCCTCTTATAGAACGTTCTACTTTCACATTTTCTCTCCACCTATCCTGATAAGTTGTTTTTGCTGTCTCAGAATAAGATATATATATATATATATATATATTGGGATGTAGTTTCTAAGGGCATGATACTGTTCTGAAGTCTCTAAGCTCTACGTAATTTAGAAAATGCTTTTGCATATGAATATTCTGATATTGAAGTTCCTAGGTCTTAAGTTATGTAACTGAAAACAGACCCATGTATTTCTTTGAAACAGAAAAGAAGAAGAGATGAAGTTAAAATCTAAGTACCCTTCTGACACACATTTGAAGGGAAAACTGGCAGAGCAAAAAATCTGCGTAATTATTACAGAAGGGATCATCTTCTACTGAACATTGCTCTGCAGAATTTCACCTCATTGGAAAAACAATTAGTAGAATCTATGACAAATGTGCACAAATTATGAACCTTAAACAGTGGGTGAGTAGTACTTGTGCCAGGTTTTACATTATGTGAAGGCTCAGTTCACCTTCTTAAAAACATTACTTCATATAACCAGCAGTTTTGTTGAGAGGAGCTAGGGGAGAATATTTTTGTTTTCTTTGCAACTGCTTAAGTGTTATAGTTTTTGGAGATACTTGGTAATCAATGTCAATTTCTTGAATAAAATTTGAAGGCCTGACATTGTCTGTCAAGGTGCAATACAAACCAATAGGTTATAATTTATCTGGTGCTTGGTAAGCTAATGAATGCAATAACACAAAATTTAAAGCATGAAAACATTTTTCCAAATCAACATAAATTTGGTGCGTAAGCTTAATCTTCTAGCTCAAACATTTTTAAATACCTCAGTCACTTTTAAATATATGCCTAGTGTATACGAAATTTGAAAGGTGTGTAAAAAATTTGTACCATCAGGGGTCTGTTTAGTTCATTCGTTCCACTTCAATTCTTACACAGAATCATCTGATTTCAAATTTTGGTTTTGACTTCTAAGGTTTGGCAGTACTTCTTTGGAGTGGTCGGAGAGTTTGTGATTATCTTCTTTCAGAAAAAAGAAAAGAATTATAATGAAGCTTGAGCAAAATGAACTGGAAGGTAGTAGGAAGGAGTTAGAAACTTAGGAGGGGTCACCCACCCATAACCATTCCAAATCTTTGATTGTAAAAATAATTAAAAGGGGTCTAACTCTCCCAATCTCCCATAGCCATTACAAATTTTTTATTGAGGATGAATTATGGTCATTGCTGCCAAGTTGAAGTGGTTTGCTGGAGAAGATAAAACTGCAGCGGATGGAGTTGGGTCGTGAGTTGTGGTTGGGAATCAGTGATTCCCCAAAATTAAGGTGCATGTGAGAGAGAGGGCTAAAAAGAGTGTGATTGAAGATAAAGATGATGGCAGGAGGAGATCGATGATGAGATCAAAGGATTTTGTTTTAGTAATCCAAATAATTTGTTAGCTGATGTTTTTTCAAGTTGTGAACTCATTAATGAATAATCAATCATGTGTTCTAGGTTTCCTTCAAAACAGGGACAGCATGTTGGGGCTCTTTTATAAGCTGACTCTGTAGTTTTATGAGTTTTTGAGGCTGTTTGGATGGGCTTATGCCTATAAGCTGTTTGCATCTTATAAGCTAAAAAAAATAAGTTGGGGTAGTCTAACTTATTTTTTTGGCTTATAAGCTGTTTTTAGCTTATTTTTGAGCACAATTATTTTTTTGAGCTTATTTTAAGCACAAAATGACTTTAAGCTGGCCAGCCAAACACTCAAAAAAGCTGAAAACAGCTTATAAGCAACTTATAAGCAACTTATAAGCCAATCCAAACGGGCTCTTTTCCCAGAACCTCCTTTTAGTCACCAAACAACTCTTTCCTCTTTGTTCTTTTTCTCCAACAATTGAGACAAAAACAGAACAATCTTGTCAACCGAGCACTACCTAAGTATTAGAGCTTCAAATATGAGAAGCTTTTTTAAAGCAGGCTGGAAGCTTCTTTAAAGCACTGAAGCTCGCACACCATATTCCCTACATTATAGTGATAAAGGGAGAGGAATTGATATTCATCAGGGGGAAAAAAAAAAAAAAAAGAATTGATGCATAGGAATATAAAGAGACGTCGATTTCCCTTTTGAACATCAAATTTTCGTTCTACAACTTTGAGTTGAAATATTTTTGTTCTCGTTATTGAGCCATGCCTGCTGGTTTATAAATTACCGTATTCCATTTATTCTTTTTGTCCCTCTTTGTTCTTTTCCCTTTCTGATCTCCTTCTATAATGCTGATAAGATAATCTTTTGATGTATTAGTGTTATCTTTTCCGACGGCCTTTTACTTCTTATTGTGTTTTTCAACATCATAATATTCTGTATCATGTCCAATTTCAAAATAAATATTCTCTTATCATGTCAAGTTTATGCTGGATTGGTTTTCGTAGCGGGGCCAATAGTAGTAAATGACCCTTTTCAACAAAGAACTCTAGGATTAAGAGGGTGTTTGGTTAAGCTTATAAGCTGATCAAACTGGCTTATAAGCACGTTTTAGCTTATTTACGCGTTTGGTAAACACTAAAGTGCTTATAAGCCCAAATTAGCCAAAAGCCATATGCTGGTCATCCGTAACTTATAGCTTTTCGGCTTATAAGCACTTTTGGTTTGATCAATATTTTACTGTTTTATCCTAAATAGTTTCTCTATTTCTCAAAATATCTTTCCTAAAACAAAATTCCTAACTTCCTCTGTACTTCGTATTCGTCATCACTCCTTTTTTTTAACAAGGATATTTTTAAATTATAATTCTTAGCGAACTTTTTAAGGTATTTTAGTCATTCTGATAAAAGAACAGCTTATCGGCACTTTTATTTTTTGAAAACTGGTAATTTATATTCCTCAACATTAAGGATATGCTGGAGACCTCCAAAAAGTTATCCACAAGGAGCAGTAAGATAAAAACTATTTACATGCTTCCTAAAAAATCTACCAACTGTTCTGCTCCCTCTACATTTGCTTCTTTACACCAAAAATGAAAATTTGCAGTACAGTTCCACTTAATTTTCTGCAGAGTATTAAATTTATCCTCAAAACACCTCCCATTCCTCTCCTTCCAAATTGTCCACCATATGCATGATGGAACTGCTTATCGGCACTTTTATACCAAACAAATCAACTGCTTATTAGCAGTTTCAACACTTTTATCCGAATACATAACTGCTTATATATAAAATCGGTTTCAGAACATTATGCTTTTCAGCACTTAAAGCTTATCAACTATTTACAATTAGCTAATCCAATTGGGCTCTAATTTTGGAATTCTGTTTAATCTGCCTTTTGAATTTGCATATTAAAATTGAATTTTGTTCTTATCATCCTCTTTCTTCCTTGTGTTGGATCAGGTTCTTCAGCATCTAAACCAGAAGAAGTCAAGCGTCTTCCTGGTGGAAAGATAAAAAAGAAAGTAAGAACTGTCAAATACTTCTTGTTATCTGAAGCGTGGAAATTTCTCTTTTAAGTTTTCTATGGTGCCGTCCCATCTCAATGATAATACAGGACATGGCACAAATTTTTTGTGGTGACTTTCTTGGAAGAATTCCTCCTGTTGATTCCAACAACAACAGCATACCCAGTGTAATCCCACAAGTGGGGTTTGGAGAGGGTAGTGTGTACGCTGACCTTACCCCTACCTTGGAAGGTAGAGAGGTTGTTCCGATAGACCCTCGGCTCAAGGAAAAACATTTCAAACAGTTCGAGAAAAGGAAGTAACTACAACTAAGTAAGACAATAATTGAGGTACAAGAAACAATAAATTGTAACTGAAATCGAATAACAAGGAACTACAAGAGTAATAATACAACTACTAGTATGAAAGGAACTATAAAAGACAACACTCAACTACCTATCTAAGGTCATGTCTGTCTTGTCTAATCACCTATCCCCAATATCTCTTCTGCCTACATCTACCTCTCCTGAAACCATCCATAGCCAACCTCTCACACCTCCGTACTGGGGCATCTGTGCACCTCCTCTTCACATGCCCGAACCATCTCAGTCTTGCTTCCCGCATCTTGTTCTCCATCGCGGTCACTCCCACCTTGCCCCAAATATCTTCATTTCTAATCTTTTCTCTTCTAGTATGACCACACATCCATCTCAACATCCGCATTTCCGCAACTTTCATCTTCTGAACATGAGTGTTCTTGACTGGCCAACACTCCGTTCCATACAGAGTCGGTCTAACCACCACTCTGTAGAACTTGCCTTTAAGTTTTGGTAGTACCTTATCACGCAGGACCCCGGATGTGAACCTCCACACCTGCACCAATATGATGTGTGACATCCTCGTCAATCTCCTCGTTACCTGGGATCGTTACCTGGAATGATAGACCTGAGATTCTTGAAACTTCTTTTCTTTTGGATGGCCTACGTATCGAGCCTCACTTCCACTCCAGCCTCATGTGTTATGTCACTGAACATGCATTTCAAATATTTTGTCTTGGTCCTGCTCAACCAAAACCTTTAGAAACCTCCAGCTTAGCGATAACTCCGTCGCGAGTCTCGTATAAAATTTTGTATTACGTATGTGTCAGCTTTATTCCTCAGTTATGTTATTTAGCTTCCTTCGTATGGTTATACTTTGACCAACATATTGTGAATGTGGATGATCCTAATGAAAGACTTTTCCATCATGAAAAAATAAGTTGCGATGATGCGTTTATTCTTCATTATGTCATTTTCCTGGATGCTATTTTGCCTGGTTGAACATACTTGAAAGCTGGAGCTATTGTGTTTTATAAAGGTTTTTTTCCTTGTCAATGAGAAAAAGGAAAGCTTGCTCTGGAGGTTGGGGTCATGATCGACCTTTCTTGTCAGAAGGCAGTGTATAAGGACTAATTAAAGTACTACACTAACTGAAAGCAATAGTGCTTATAAGAATCATTTTTACCCACAAAAATCCCTGTCAGCTAGTATTCAGCAACTGCCAAAGACACTTTCCATAATCAGTTCGCGGTTATAGGTTTAGGCTAGAGTTTCATTCCAGACAGAGATGAAAATTATTAGTATCAAATTAGTGAGTTAAAATTGTTTGACTTAATGTATCGATCTTTTTCAGTCTTCTAAATCAAGCATTTGCTTCTTTCAACCAAAGCTATTAAACCTGGCAGCGAGGTCCTCTGTTCTGTAACCGTCGGTGTAAAGATAAAAAACATAGAGTAGAGTAGGTTTCTTGAAAGAATTCTCATCTCAGATGCTTCAATCGATTCGGCGACTAACTTAAACAATCGAATAATCAGCTAATAAGTACAGGTACGATTTCAGAAGTTATTGTATGGCAGTATGACTGCAAATCATTTGGCATGATCTAGTTTGCCATACAAATGTAGAACGGTGAGTGACATATCCACAAGTGATCCACAATGTTCCAACTTCCTACAATCAGCCTTTAAATGTGCCCAGGACTAGAGCTCCTGAACTTAGCTACAATTGGTGATAAGTTGTTGAATTATTTTGTAGGACAAGCAAGAAATTATTATTGAAAAGGTGACGCGGAACAAGCGGAAAAGCATCACAACCATCAAAGGCCTCGAACTTTTTGGTAGCAAATACCTATAATTTAATGTATATTATGTTGCAGAATGTGTGTTCTTTCTTTAGATCCTTTTGGATTTCCAAGTTGCAGCAATTCTTAGCTTCGCTAATTTTTTGACATTTAAGGTGTTAAACTAAGCGATGCTTCCAAAAAGCTTGGTAAAAAGTTTGCTACTGGAGCTTCCTTGGTGAAGGTGCGTTGAGTTATGGTTTCTGATTTTCTCTAGTATAAGTTTGTTATATGCCTGACCTGCATTCACCCTTTAGGGCCCAACTGAGAAGGAGCAGATTGATGTTCAAGGAGACATAGCTTACGACATTGTGGACTTTATTACAAAAACCTGGCCCGATGTAATGTTAATTTCTCTCTTATGTTCAGATTTTTGCCTTTAAATGTGTTTTTAGCTGGTTATTTACTAGTATTACAGAATATTATGGCTGATTTTATAGCTGTATTTTTTTAACCATCAGAATGAGTCGGTTGTGGAAAAAAGGTAATAAAACTATCACCAGAATGAGTCAAATTTCTTCCTCTTTATCTAAGAAAGTCAAATTTCTTCCTCTTTGTCTAAGAAAGAAACTGCAATTGACAGAGATTGCGTTCCTCTTGCCAAATATGCGGTCAAGGCATCATTTCAGTCTACTTGAGTCAAAACATGCATTTCTGAAGTTCTAATTGTGCTTTAGAGTATGTCCTTTCATCTAAAACAGTTTGTAAACTTTTTTCTTGTTTCTACTATCAAATACAATACTGAGTAATAATTTTGAAATTTAGTTTACATTTCTTTGTGTCCCCTCCAGAGTAAATTTATTCTATGCTTGAGATTTTGGTCCATTTCTTACGTCAACATTACTTTAGTGCCCTCAGAATTTAACCAAATCGGGAAAAAATAATTAAGAGGCTAACCATAACTTCCTCTTTCCTGCTATTTCTATTTTCTGAGCCCGTGGGTGTACTCTTTCTCTAGTACTTTGCTTCATTGAAACTTCACATAGATGGACATGGAATTGTGTGGGAAGTTCCTTATTATTTAGTAGGCGTTTGGACATGCGATTTCATCTCATGAGATGAAATCCCAAATCATCTAAAAAAGGCATGTAGTGGCGTATTAATTTTGTTATGAACTATAACTTGCTCATTTGGTAAGATTGTATAAGAATTGGGAAAGTTTTGATGGTTTTCACAACTTGTGGGGTATTAATGTCTATAAGAAAAAAATACAACTTAAGAAATTCAAATTACATGTCCAAACAAAATTTCAACTGCAGATCATCATCATTTCAAATCATGTCCTAACGGCTCCTTAGTAGGCGTTTGGACATGTGATTTCATCTCGTGAGATGAAATCAGCGTTTGGACATGCAATTTCATCTCATGAGACGAAATCCCAAATCATCCAAAAAGGCATGATTTGGGATTCCAAATCATTATTTCAAATTTTTTAAATGTAAAAGTTGACCCATAAGTTTATATTTTGTAAATATAGATCCATAAGTTGGTAGATATATTTACCAACCATTTATATCAAATATTAAAAGATCTACGAGTTGGTAATATATTTATAACAAATTTACTCTCACCAGCACCAATCATGTGAGAGGATTATATTAAAGAGTAGTTACACTACAACTCATGTTCAATTTTCCATTTTATTGAACTAAAGTTTGATCAATTGATGTTGTATTTGTTAGAAAGGATGAACTATGACTTGCTCCTTTGGTAAGATTGTATAAGAATTGAAAAGTTTTGATGGTTTTCACAACTTGTGGGGTATTAATGTCTATAAGAAAAAAATACAACTTAAGAAATTCAAATTACATGTCCAATCAAAATTTCAACTGCAGATCATCATCATTTCATCTCATGATTTCTTAAGATGTTTTCTTTGTGGTTCTCAGGTTCCAGAATCTGCAATATTCTTTATAGAAGATGGAAAAAAGGTTCCCGCTGCATAAACGTAGGAGATTCTTTGTTCTTGTTTGCAGCAAGGTGTTTTATTAATGTGATGCTCATATGAATACATAAAATTTTGGAATGAGAGTTCGTATTGGAGCTATTGATGCTCCTATCCCGTCGAACCCTTTTCCCTACAGCAACTAAGGGAACCCAAAAACAGAATGAGTTTTTGCAGTTTAGATATGGTTTGGTTTGCAGCATATCTGCTTGTACAGTTGCTGCAGTACTATTTTATTTCTGAAATTTGGTATTATACTGTATTTAGTGATAGTTTCTCTCTTATTATCGAATGATGATAGTAGTTATTCTTATATCAATAATTGTGAACTAAATTGGTTATCAGTGAGATGAATAACCCTATAGTAATTGGAGAGAAGAATACTGTAGGAGCTATGTAACTTTTGTTTGTGTGGATTAAATTGCTTATCAGTGAGATGAATAACCCTATAGTAATTGGAGAGAGGAATACTGTACGAACTATGTAACTTTTGTTTGTGTGGACGATATTATCTGTCTTAGCCCAAAAAAATAGGAAGGTTGATAGAGCAAATGGATCCCCCCAAAGTTGTAATGTAAAGCAGCTCTTTGCATTATCAATTTGACCCAACTCAAAGTGCATTTATCTGTACTCTGAAAGACTTCCTTAACTTTCAGGGAGGAGTAAATTATCTATGTTTTCAAGTTATTTTTATGCCTATACGTATGAGTCATAATGAGAGGAAGAAAGAAGAGAAACGTGTTCATTTGATTGATGAATCCAAATACGTATCCACTGTGCTGTAGTCATTGTGTTGCTACTCCTGAGTAGATGATACGAATCCTTCGTAATAGCTCAAACCTTTGACAGAGACACATCAGTGTCACACTAGTTAACAGGGAAATGAAACAATCCAAAAGAAAGAAAGGTAAAAAAAGCATATCACTTTGTATTTTGGGATAGACGCAAGAGGGGTCCGTCTCTACAGCAGGACAACATTGTTCCTGGTTGTGGATGGCTGCTCCACACCCACACAAAAAAGGAAAAAATCATGGATGGAGCTGTCTTTCAAAACCAATAGGAATATATGTATCTGTTTTTCGTTAAGACCATCATCTTGATTGATTGAACCCCTTACCGACAAATTATGTGATGTGAAAAACTCTGCAATATTTCTTCATTTTGTCATTCTGTTTCTCAACACTTAACCAAAGTTGGTTTCTTCCTCTTTGTGTCCATTTTTAGCGAGTTTGCCCATGCTACTACTTGATTAACCTCCTTAAAGTCTTAAAACTCATGTTTGATTCTTGGCCCGGCCTCTATTAGTATAATTGGAGTCACTAACAAGATGTGTTTTAGACCGAAGGCATTTATGAAATTTAATTACAACAACATACCCAGTGAAATTTCACAAAGTGGGATCTGGGGAGGGTAGAGTGCACGCAGACTTTACCCTTACCTTGAGAGGTGGAAAGGTTGTTTTCGGTAGACCCTCGGCATAAGGATTTATGAAATTTAATTGAGATGAAAAATTGTCTATATTTTAAAGTTGGAGACAAACTTTGATTTTTTCAAATAAAGTTGGAGGAAAAAAACAATTTGAACTTATTCAAGTCTCTATCTATTTACAATACAAGTCTTTTTCACTTTTCGAATAACTACAATAAACATGTGCGCACGAATACCTCACCTTTCCTCTAATTTCCCTATCCCAGGTAGACTTCAAGAGTTCTGGCCCTGCCTATTCTCCTAGTATTTCTTTCTTATTCTGGGGGTCACTTTCATCGCCTCCCTTTAAAGTCCTACCATTAGATTTCAGAAAATGAAAGTGGTCCCGAATTTCCTTTTGACATCTTGCCTTTGACGACTCAAACTAGTAGTTACTTTATTTACGGATTCAGAATATGAAGTTTATGGGTTTTATATTCTAATTCTTTAGGATTTTATATTTAAAATTTAAACACAGAGGTGAATTCAAAATTTACAAGTCATGAATTCCCACAGTACACCTCAAGTTAATATACAATAAAACTAGATTCGCAGTCAAGTATTTATAAATATTTAGTGAATTTTTAATACATAATCAGAGCCTGGGCAAGAATTATTGAGTTCACATGAATCCATAGGTTACAAGCTGAATCCGCCTCTGTTTGTACATATTAAATGAATTTCTTAAAAATAAACATAAGATTTGGACCAAAGTTACTGAATTCTGCCGACCTTAACGGTAAATCTGCCCCCTGAGTGATTTTGCTCAACCCGCATGCTTCATTTGATGCTATACAAGGTTACTTGTCTTATTTTTAAAATTACTAATTCTACTTATTAGTTAATAAGGTTTAATAGTTATCTATATTTATCTTTTAAATGATATGATAATATAAAAGATTTTATGTATTTTAATTTAGATTATAATAAAATAGTGTCAAGGTGGAAAAAACAACATGCTCCTGTAAATTAATCTACGAATTAAACTGCTACCAAGGTTCATGCGAATGCTATGTTATCCAATCAAGATTCATACAAATGCTATGTTATCCAAGAAAGTCTTTAGCATAGCTGTCTACCTCCCCCTCTTCCCAGCACATGTACAGTTTGGATAAATTCATGATAGCAGATAAACTTAAACTTGTAAATTGTATTAGTATGTGTTAGCGGAAACGTAAAAGAAAGAACACAAGATTTAATGTGGTTCGGATCAAAATGATTCTATATTCACCAGAGAACAGTTACTTTTATATTATTAACAAAGGAAGGGGAGATTTCCAAATTACACTTAAGAGAATTGCTCTCTCAACTCTCTACTCACTACAAAGGATTGTATTAATTTTGGGATGATGAACAAAGAAGAATTGCCTCTCATTTTATAGGCATAAAATGACTTGCGCTCCAAGTGTGCTACATGGCATTTCAATTCTCTTCCACATCTTTGACTCCAAGGAATGCATCTTTGGCTCCAAGCAATGCATTCTTTGGCTCCAAGTAAATCATTCTTAGGCTCCAAGTAATAGAAATCATCCAACTAAAATTGTCACGTGGATTTTTCTATCACATGACAAAAAACCAACTCTTTCAGTATGTATAGAATTATATGCTATTCATGCTCCTTTTACTTTTTAGGAGGGTCACATTTTGCCGTGTTGTTCATTAAGGTTTATATATGACAAAGCATTTTCAAGACAGTATCCACTTTCCATATCCAACGAATTTTGTTTTATTTTTCAAAACTCTCTTTCTTCATCGCTTTTACGTACTAATGACATGCAGTGGCATACACAGAATTTTGCTCACACTCCTTGTTGTCACATATTGACTTTTAAGTGAGTCTGAGTCTAGGACAATGTTGGTTCCGTGGCTTTACCTCTCATATATACCAATTTGATATTTACTTGGTATTATTTTCAAATGATGGCAACCTACTTAATTAATTTTAAATTAGTTAAATTAAAAGGCGCCATTTGATTAAATTCATGAATTAGCCCACTATGAGTCTACTACATTTTATTTTACTAATAGGTATTTATATAGTATGTCTATTATTTTCTTTAAAAATTTCTCCGATTATTTACATGCATAAATTAGGAAAATACTTTGGAAAGTGACGTTGGAAGACTTTTTGCTCAGATATCATGTAAAGCGATTTTCACTTTACTTGATCTATCTTCAGTTCATTTACAAATGCAGCCTTAATATACTTGAATTGCTGCTGTTGTAAAAATAATGTTACTAAAAGCATAGGCTAAAATAGTGTGGAACTCTATAACACCGATTCTTCTCCTTTTAACCCAAAAGGCAAAAGGTACCTCGAATTATATCAGCAGAACACTACGTTATTCCCAAAAGCGTCTATAAATTACGTACTTAATTGTGATTGTGACATTTCCTTAATTGGATATAACAAACAAAAGCTTAACTCCAGACCTTTTCCATCTAAAAATATTAGTGGATCTCGTTCAAAGCGGAAGATACCTTTTACCTAATGCAAAAACTAACATGCTTAAATATTTGGTCTTGTCAGACTAACAATTGTGCATACATACCAGCCGATAAGAATATTTTTCAAAGAAAAAGGAAAAAAAAAAAAAAAAAAAAAAACAAAAAAAACATTGTGTGGCCTTTGGGAATCTTGGCCGAGAGGTTAAATTTTCATCTCATCTAGGAAAATCAATGACGTTTTGAGCATAAAGTCCAACAAATGTCAGAAACAAAATAATCACGTCCTTTACTAATTTTCTCCCTCGAAACAAAGCTATCAAAGATTTCCTAAATTGTCCACTGCTCTCCATATATATATATATATATATATATATACAGCTTCTGTTTTTTCCTAACTACCAACTTCTTCTCCTTTTTTCCCCTTCTCTTATAGTCTTATATTGGAGTATTAATATATATGGCTAAACTTTATTCCCCATGTTACTTAATTATTTTCTTCACTATTAGCCATTTAGTCATGTCCTTCATAGGGAAGTTACACTTGAAGCCATACGATGTTTTTTCTCAGCTTGATATTGCAACCAGACTTATCAGTAGTGCAGATTCAGCTGCCACAGTGGCAACTTCCACTGATTTTGGAAAACTTGTTCAAGAAACCCCAGCTGCAGTTCTTTACCCTTCCTCCACTGACGACATTGTCAAGCTCGTTCACTTCTCCAATAATGGCATTTCTGTCCCTTTTGGCATCGCGGCGAGAGGGCATGGCCATTCTGTGAGGGGACAGGCCATGGCACCAAATGGAGTTGTGGTGGTCATGAATTCTTTGAAGAATAGTAATAATATGATTGGAATTAGGGTTTCTTGGGACCCTATTTTAGGGTTTGGTTATGCAGATGTGGGAGGTGAGCAACTTTGGGTTGATGTTCTGCATGCAACGTTGGAGCATGGGCTTGCACCTGTCTCGTGGACTGATTATTTGTACCTCTCTGTTGGAGGAACTCTCTCTAATGCTGGAATTAGTGGCCAAACTTTCCGCTATGGTCCTCAGATTAGTAATGTTCTTGAGATGGATGTTATCACAGGTAAGGCAGAATACCTAAAGACCCTTTAAATTTATACTTGGTCCTAATTATTCTTGTACTTGGCTTTTCTATAATGGTTACCCCTCAAACACAGACTGGTCTTAATTACCCTCATATACTCAGTGGCGGATCCAGAATTTTCATTCAGGGTATTCGGAAAAAAAAAAAAAAAAGCTAAGTATACACTGTAATTTTTTGCCGAGAGTGTTCGAAAGTTAATATATGCACATAAACACAGAAAATTTATCCTATATATACACTGTAATTTTTTACCAAGGGTATTCGGGTGAACACCCCGCCGCCCAAGTAGATCCACCCCTGCATATACTTGACTTTGTTATGGTCATTACCCCCTCAAAAGAAAATGGTAAAAGAATGAAATTTGGGTTGTACTTTTCGGAGGAGTAGAAAAGATATATGGAAGGAGATAAGAAAATAGCCATTGGATGACTAAATATAAAAGAAAATGGTATTTTTAGATTTTCTTACACGTCAGATTAAGAGCCCGTCTGGATTAGCTGAAAAAAAGTGGCTTTTAAGCATAAGTGCTTAAAGTACTTTTTAAGTGCTAAAAGTTATTTTATTAATAAGCAATTACGTGTTTGGATAAAAGTGCTTAAAAGATTTTTAGAAGTAAGGGTAGTATTGAAATTAATAGAAAATATAAGGGATAAAAGGGTAAAGTTATGGGTCAAACCAAAATGGCTTTTAAGCCCCCCCCAAAAAAAAAAAAAAGGTTGGGATTGAGCAACTTCTTGGATTTTGACTTATTTTAAGCACTTTTAACTTAATTTAAGATGTTTTTTATTTTACCAAACACCCAAATAAGTTAAAAATGGCTTATAAGGGATAAAAGGGTAAAGTTGTAGGTCAAACCAAAATGGCTTTTAAGCCAAAAAAAAAAAATAAGTTGGGGTTGAGCAACTTCTTGGTTTTGACTTATTTTAAGCACTTTTAACTTAATTTAAGCTGTTTTTTATTTTACCAAACATCTAAATAAGTTAAAAATGGCTTATAACCTGGTTTGACCAACTTATAAGCCAATCCAAACGGGCTCTAATATGATGTGATTGTTATTTTACACTCTCACATGCCAAACGTCACTTAAAATCACTTGGGTTATAAAAAAAAATAAAGAACGGGAGGGTAGTTAGGACTAGTTATTGTTTGAGAGTGCAAAGATTATTAAAAGCCAAGTACATGCGTAATTAGGACCAGACATAGCTTAAGGTGATTTGAGAAAAACGCATCAAGTTTAGGAGGGTCTTTAGGTATTCTGGCGTAAAATTAAATAGGGCTTTTAACATATTTGGCTGCTTGGCCGAAAACAATTACAGCCGCTAGCATATATATATATATATACACACACACACATACAATGTTGTACGAAATATGTATATTACTGATATACAAAAAATATACATTTATCTGAGTATTATTTTGGTGGGCAGCCGTTATGCCAATTTCCCAATGAAATACACTTACATGTACCCTTTAATGAGAACTTTTTATAACCACATAAACATTATGAAAAGTTCAAAACCACAAGTTTCACAAGTTTTATTACCACACAAATGTTATGACATGTTTTAGACCACAAATTTCAAAAGTCTTCATCTATTTTTGAAACTTGGCCTTGATACAAATTATGTCCATAAATTAAACGGAAGGAGTAAGTCAACCTAGTTAATATTATACTAGCTCCGTTCCAATTCATGTGACATATATAGTTTGACTCAACACTGAGTTTAATTAGTACTAATAAAGAGAGACTTTTGAAATATACTGTCCTAAATATTTCATAATATTTGTGTGACTATAAGTTTTGAAACTTGTGTTCTTAATTATGCCATAATATTTTTGTGACTATTAAAGCTTCTCATTAAGAGTAGAATGAAAGTTTGCTTATCCTTAGATGTTTTTAAATATAAAAATGTGTTATTTTCTTTGGACGGACTAATAAGAAAATAATGTGATATAAATAAAGGGTATAATATTTAAAAAGAATTTGACAAATAACAGGAAAAAACTGTTCTGATTCCCCAAAGTGTGATATTGCTCGACAAAGGGAGTACAAGTTAAACTTTGAATAAATTTTATTCTTTTGTTTTGGAATTTTATTTCCTCTTCCTTTTACATTACTTTTTGGGTAACTCCTTGGAAGTAGAATATATACTCCCTCCGTTTTAATTTATGTGAACTTATTTTTTTATTAGTCTGTGCAAAAAAGAATGACATCTTTTTATATTTGGAAACATTTTACCTTTATGCAATGATGTATAGCCACGCAAAATATAAGTGACTCATTTAACACTACAAAAATCTTCTCTTTTTTCTTAAATTTCGTATTCAGTCAAATAGATTAACATAAATTGAATCGGAGGGAGTAATATTTTTTGAGACAATTGTCACTTCCAAAACCTCGTTAAGGTTATTAACATGTCTTATTTGGGGGCCACCGTATAAGGGTGTTTTTATGGAAATTAAAGTAAATCAAACAGTTTCAGTTTTGGAAAACAGTTTCAGCTTTGGTCTTTTCCTTTAAATCAAACAGTTTCAGTTTTGGAAAACAGTTTCAGTTTTGGTCTTTTCCTTGCAAGAGATGTGAGTGATACCACCCCCAACCCCTCGCCCCGCGCATATCTTATAGGTACCTTCTTTTTAGATCCTATACTATGAAAAGATTTTATGATGGGTAAGGCACAAATATTAAGTGGCAGACAAAACTTGTGTGAGATTTCTCTTATAATTTGCCAAGTGGAATTTTGGATACCACTTTCAGAAAAAGGGTCCAAAGTCCCTATTTCTCTCTATTTCTTCATTTTCCATTCGGTGCAGCTGCTTTCCCCCCCCTTTATTTTTTTACGGCTTCAGTACATGCTTTACTTATTTACTCAAAAAACGAGCTTTTTTCTTCCTACCTTAATATTTCTATCCACTGAAAGTCCTTATAATTTCTAGCCTAACTCTTCTATTTCTAACATTCTTGCACTGTAAAATTAATTCGTTTTCTTAGCAATTTCATCATTTTTCAAAGAAACTTAAATTCATCAAATACTCTCCCAAAAAAAAAAAAAAAACATAAAGGAAAGAGCACACCGGGATCCTGACAACTAATTACGTAAGTTTTGGCATTGTTTCCATGAAATCCTGAAACAAAAAGAAGTCATAAACGCCTACATAAAAAAATCATACACCTTTCACCTCAATTTATGTGATATATTTTGTTTTTCAGAATTTAAATTATGTGAACTTTGAATAATATTTTAGAATGTATTTTTTCATCCTATTAAGATGAAAAAAATTGCAACTTATGGAGTAGTATTTTTCGTAAAGCTTTTGAATATTTAAATTTTAATCTTAAAATATTGAGTTGATCTAATCCAATTTAGTTTCGGTAATTAATTAAATTAACTTTCGATAAATGATGCTTGGCATTAAATTGAGACGGATAAGTGAAAGATGCTCCATCTAGATCGGTTTTGGTCATGGATTTTTTCTATTCACCAATTTTTTTTTTTCTTGCATATATTTGTCTTCTTCGTTTGATGTTTGCTAGTCAGAGGTACATATAAGATTTAAGTTTTATGCATTCACTTTTAAGGTTTTTAGCATTGAACTCATTATGTATTTAAAATTATGGGTTTTATCTACTATTTACTGTAATCTTTTAGTTCATTCTTACATATAAATTTATACTTTGCGTAAAACATACTGAGTTAAAAGGAACTCAACATTAGAAGGTTAGATCTACATCTGCGTACAATGACACTTCGATGCACTGCGTTAGCATAATGACTGGAAGGTTACTTTAGTGGATGTTTATTCTTGCTCAGCTATAACTTATACTTAAGAGTAATTCAATATTTTTATTCTTGTCATTATCCTTCTTCATTAATTAACTGCGAAAATACAATTTTCTGGAAATTAATACTTCTATCAATGTCTTAATGTGTTTTTAAATTTGTGCAATTAAATGACCCATGTCAACAAACTAAAAAACATAAAAAGTTATGTTTTGTTAAGCTTTAGGCAAATGGAGATGAGTAATTCAGGATCCTTGATGTAAGTTAAGGGTGGGTATTGGTAGGGTGATAGGAAGATGGGGGTGGGTAAAGAGAGAAGAAGAAGTAATATGGCGTGAGACCCAAAATGTACACTTGTTAATTAGAGCCCGTTTGGATTGGGCTTATAGTTTTTTTTTTATGTCGTTTTCACTTTTTTGAAAATGTTTTACCACAAATTAAAAAGTCATTTTGTGCTTAAAATAAGCTCAAAAAATAATTGACCCATTTAACTTAAATTTTTTATCTAAAAGAAATTATAAATAAAAAACAATTATAAGCCAAAAAAAATAAGTTGACTACCCCAACTTATCTTTTTCACTTTATAAGTCGCAAACAAATTTTTAAGCTATAAGCCAATCCAAACGCCTTAATGAAATTCTCACAAAACTATGACATGACATGCCTCATCCGTCATAAAAATTTTCTTATACTACGTACTTATTTGTTTCGGAAAAGGGCTAAATATACCCCTATACTGTTAGAAAAGGGCCAAAAATATCCATGTACTATTAGAAAAGGGCCAAATATATCATTCGTTATACTTTGAGTCCAAATATATCCTTACCGTTAAACTATTGGTTCAAATGTACCCGTTAAAATTTTCTACCTCCAACATTCTATCTTACGTGGCAAGACGATAATTGATGACATAATATGACATTGCCATCTCATCACCCTTAACCCATGTTACTCCGCCCATCTTCCCCACTAAAATTTACACCCCTTCACCACCATTACCACCGTGTAATTACAGCTCCAGGAAAAAATTGTCCTTCTAATTATATCTATCTTATACTTCAAATATGTCGATTTATGTTGGAAGGAATAATACAAGTGATAAAGTCCATTCTGATCAAACTTTCCGGTATTATCAAATTCGGAGTTGGATAAAAAGGGTGAGAATGCAGTGGGTTTTGGTAAGGTCCGTGAAATTCAAATGAAAAAGAAGCAGAGGAGGGATGTAGGACTGTAAGGGAGGTGGTGGAGAGTAAATCGGATTGTGTGTATAAGAAGGAGGGTAAGAAGATGAGTAATCTAGACGGAGTGTTGCAAGTGGCGGTGAACGGCGGAGCAGAGGCGTATGACGGTGGTAAAGGAGCGGGGTTTGGATCAGATCTGAGTTATGGACGGTTCCTGACTGTGTTAATAGTAAATGCAAAAGTTCCTGACTTGTTTTGATGGTAAATTACCTCTCTGATCTTTTGGTTTTTCATAATTCAAGTTGTGGACCAAAGTAATTCCAATTTAAAATTTTTGATTTCAGAACTTCAGAAAAATGAAAATATCAAAGGGCCAATCCAATTTGAGGCATTGCGATTTGAGACATTGCGATCAGAGGTGGGATTGAAGGATAAGATGGTGGTAATGGTGGTGGAGGGGTGGAAATTTTAGTGGTGGAAGAGGGAAGGAGTAGTTAGGGTGATGAGATGACACTGCCACGTGACATCCACATCATCAATTGTCATGTAGGATAGGATGTCCAAGGTGGACAAGTTTAACGGAGGAGAGGTAATTTTGAACAAATAATATAACAGTAAGGGTATATTTGGACCCAAAATATAACGAAGGATATATTTGGTCCTTTTCCGTATTTGCTTACTTATACGGTATACCAGCTGGAAAGAGATAAATCAATTATATATTGCACGTATGGACTGTTCAATACCTTGTTTCTTGTGTTTATTTCAGGTAAAGGGGAATTTGTGACTTGCTCCGAACACACGAATTCAGAGCTGTTTTTTGCAGTTTTAGGAGGTCTAGGCCAGTTTGGAATCATAACCAGAGCAAGAATTGTCTTAGAGAAAGCACCAACAAGAGTACTATATATACATTTTCATGTCCTTTTTCTTGTTCAATGGAGATTTTCTAAAGATACTTCTTTGGCTTGCAGGTGAAATGGATCAGAGTGTTGTATGCTGATTTTTCAAAATTCACAAGTGACCAAGAACAACTTATTTCCATTGATGGCATGGACTATGTGGAAGGCTCTCTTACGATGAATCAAAGTCCTCCAAATAATTGGAGATCTTCCTTTTTCTCACACTCCAACCAATCCAAAATACTTTCCTTGATATCCAAATATGGCATTATCTACTGTTTGGAAATGGTCAAGTACTATGATGATCAAAGTGCTAGTACAGTTGATGAGGTACGTACCCTTTATTACCTTTTTTTGTACCACTTATTACTAGCTAGATCTGTAACTTCATAAAGAAACAAATAAACGACAAATTCCTAAGATGATGTAAATTGAGTAATTTTGTTATGTTTTGCGTTTTAATGTATATGGGCTAACAAACCTCACCGAGTACTATATGATACTGCATCATTATTTATCTATGGCAAATTCGTTGAATTATATAGTATGGTTATGTAAACCTGGCTAGATCTCAGCCATGGAAATGATGAAGTAGGAATGATTAGAAGAAGAGCGGAAAATCACATTTCGTACACAACAATTCTAAATTACAGGGAATAAACTTACAACAAAAATATCGAACTCCACTAACTATAAACGAACTACACAATAATCGACTTGATTAAGTTAATTAACTAAAGCTAAGTACTCTTAACTGCTGTACAACTCCTCCATCTAACTAATATGTACAATCAACCAATTTAAAAAAAAATATAAAAAAATAGCATCTCCGCTTTATGGTGGCGGGTCCCTTGTATATACCCAAAAGTTATTACATAAGAGTAGGTCTAAATATCCTTAACACTTTGGCCAGTTCCTGTACGGAAGGAAAATAGAAAGCATATCTTCTATGGGGCAAAAGAAAAAAAAAAAAAATCTGCTAGAAAACAGGAAAAAAATATGCTTCCAAAATTACAGAAACTGGTTTCTTCTGTGAATATGTCTAAACGCCGCCATATGAACCAGGTCCAATTTGTAAGCTCCTTTCGCCAAATCAGGTAGTCTATTAGGAGAAGAGATCACTCTGTTTGTTCTTCCTATACTCCATTTAGCCAACGAATCCACAACCTGGTTTGCTTCTCTGTAACAATGTTGAATCTTGCAATCGCCATGTTCAACTAGTGTCTTGGCCTCTTGTATCGTGTCTTTCATCTGCCATGGAATATTGCTCTTTCCTAGTAACATATTTACAACCAAAGATAGAATCGCGTTCTAGAATGATATGCCTCAAGCCATTGTTCTTGGCCCAATTCAGTCCAAAAGATGCAGCCTTTTTCTGCCAAGTTGCTACTGATATTACCAACAGGGCAATGGAAAGCCATTACCATTACTCCATTCATACTCTCTGCAGATGCCTCCTATCCCAGCTCACAGGTTACTAAAATGTACGATTTCACACAAGGGGGAAAGGTTATACTATATATGCTAGCCCTTGCCTGTTTCAACGAGTTATATAGCGTACTACTTAAATCACATAAAAACAAACCACTTTTTACAAATAACATGTACTAAATTGGTGTAGTGTGTGTAATCATCTTATCGAATAGTTTAAAGATTTTAATTAGCACTTAATTATGTCTTCAACACGCTCCCTCACGTGTGTGGGCTTGGTTTTATCTTTCATGGCAAAGCACGTGAAAATCATGTTTGATAACGGGTGTACTGCATGCATGTGACCATTTAATCTAAGAGGTTTAGACGTAAGAGAGAGAACACTTTTAATTATTTCATTATGTTTTCTACGTAAATTAATATATTTGGAAAGACCATATTATGATATACATAGATATGCTTTTATGCAGGAATTGCACAAGATGATGAAAGGGTTGAACTTTCTGTCTGGACACATATTCAAGAAAGATGCAACCTTTGTAGATTTTCTTAATAGAGTAAAAAAGGGGGAGCTAAAGCTGCAATCAAAAGGACTGTGGGATGTTCCTCATCCATGGCTCAATCTCTTTGTACCAAAGTCCAGTATCATGGACTTCAATGCTGGTGTCTTCGTGGACATCATTCTCAAACAAAACAAGACCACAGGGTCCATCCTTGTGTACCCAACAACCAGAATAAAGTACTACTAATACTCCACCCGCAATCATTTTATACAGAGATAATGGTCAAAACACACTCGAACTATCACTTTTTCACGAGCTTCATAGCCCAACTATCAGTTGTTCTATTTTTCTACCTGAAATATCATCGTCTATATATTTTTCTAACTGAACTATCACCATATATGTATTAAACACACCTAGTTGAGTAGTTCGTGATATTCAGTAGGAAAAGGGAACAGTTGATAGTTGCCTAATAATCGGCTTCGAAGTGTGTTTTAATACAGAGATGGTGATAGTGCAGGTAGAAAAAGGGAACAACAAATAGTTAGGGTGTGAAACTCGCAAAAAAGTGATAGTTCAGGTGTGTTTTTAACCATTAACTCTTTTATATAGATAATGGTACTTGACTAGGGGGCACATAATTAAGAAACGATTTTGGTACTTATAATTAAAAGTTTTTTTATATCATGTGGTCTTGAACATGTCACGACAATTTTAAAATAATCTTTACGCATTATTTCAAATAAGTACTTATTTGTGTAATGATCTGATCATTATTTCAAATTTGAAAGGTGAAATTGAAAAGTTGAAAAACTTATTTAAGGAGTATTTCAAGTGAAGTAATATTTTTTACTCCCAAAACTACAAATGTCTGAATATCCTTCAACTTCCAAATACCCTTTTCAACTTCAACTTTAACCAAATCAAGTCCAAATCTACTAATTATCCAGAGATGTCATAGTTTTTTTTTTAAACAGACTTAAACAAAAAAAAGTACTTCTTCTGTCCTAATTTGTGTGGCATATTTTGCTTCCTGAGATTCAAACTGTATGAATTTTATCATCATTTTAAGATGTATTTTTTCATCGAATTGATACGAGAAAAGTTGCAATTTATAGTACTTTTCATGTAGTTTTCAAATATATAAATTTTAATGTTAAAATATCAAGTTAATCTAATCCAATTTAGCTTCAAAGTTTAGTCAAATTGACTCTCGAAAAGCGAAAAGTGTCACATAAATTGGGATTGAGGGAGTATCATATAAAATGGAACATATATAGTACTGAGTATTTTCTTTTCACCTTCACCTTCTCCTTACCCTACCACTACCCTTCCCTTCTTTTTTTGTTTGTTTGTTTGTTTGTCTAGCATGTATGTAAAATATCGTTTGTTGAAATTGATTAGTGCTTTATATAAAAATCAGATGGGATGATCGGATGTCTGTTGTGATACCAGAGGAGGAGACATTCTATTGCGTAGGGCTGTTGCACTCTTGTGGATTCAATGACTGGGAGTCTTTGGATGGTCAAAATGAAGAAATCTTAAACTACTGTGAAAAAAAGGGTCTCAAGATCAAGCAATATCTCCCACATTACAGAACTAAGGAAGCTTGGATGAATCATTTTGGCAAAAAATGGGAAGTATTTCAACAAAGGAAAAGTCAGTTTGATCCAAAGATGATTTTGTCACCAGGACAAAAGATTTTCAATTAGCTCATTTTTACTTTGGTGAAGGTACGTATAACAATAGTGGGATAGGGTAAATGATCCGCACGGAATAAATCGAGACATCAAGTTATGGTATATATTGTACTTGTGACTTTTTATGTCACCTAGAAAAGAAATTAATAGTTCACTATATGACAATATACTGTCTCCTACATGTCGCTTCATTTATTAAATGCTTATTTTATTATCCTCCACCATTCCACGGCCTCCAATTAAGCCTGTCAAGTGGACCGGGCCGGGCCATATAAGTTTGGTCACACGTAGGCGGGGGTCCGGCCATAATTAATGTGTCGAGGAGGAAGTTGCTTGACCCACCCCTATCCGTATAGGAGACATAAGTGAAATAAGGTCGGGTCTTCCGCCGGATTTTTAATTATTTTTAAAATAAATTCTAATACTAAAATTTATTAAGTTGGATACTTTAAAACTAGTTGTTATGTCAACTTTATTTTAACCATCAAGTTCCTTAAATTATACTTTGGCCCTATTTTCAATCTATAAATACCATTCATTCTTCTCGATATCATCTTTACAATTCCCTACTCACTCTTTCTCTAAATTTCCTACTCATCTAAATCTCTCTCTCTCTCTCTCTCTCTCTCTCTCTCTCGCTCTCTTCCATATATCCAAGTTCAAACACACACACACACACACACACACACACACATACATGATAATCCTCTACCTCCTCCTTCCACACACATCAATTTGAAGTCCGTGGTTGCATTTTGAGCACACACACACACACAACATGTTATATATATATATATATATATATATATATATATCTCCATAATATATACCGGTTTTGGGCGTACACACACACACACACACACACACTTGGACAAAAGGCACAAAATTGAACACACACACAGTTTATCACTTTTTAAATTTCTATCAATGTGTGTGTTTTGAACTTTTCATTTGTAATAAGTTAATCGTTCAAGTTTGTATGTTTTGAATTTGCAATGTTATCAATTTAAATTTGAAGTTTTATTTTAAATTACTTATGTAGTCTTGTATCACATTCTCAACTTTTTATAATTTTTAGCACTTAAATAGCCGTTAGGAGTCTTTATTCCAATAACATATTCAAGATATACACAAATATACCAGTAACATATACAAGATATACACAAATATACCACTTAAATAATTTATTTTAAAAAAAAAAAAAAATCGAAATGGGCCGGGCCCTCCGTGGGCTAGAAACCGAGTTGTCGTGGAGCCTGCCACGCTAACGGCATATCCTACTGCCCCCTAATTTTTTCCACTAGCCCAGCCCACCACCCTTTTACCGGGTTGGGGGGCCGGGCCGGTTATGGGTCGGGTTAGGTGGGCCGGTCCCGTGCCGACCCGGTCCAATTGACAGGCTTACCTCCAATAGAATGGGGAAAAGGAAAACAGATAAATGGACTTTTTTCTCCGATGATAGACAAGATTGAGATGGTAGATTATTCATACGAGGCAACAACAACGAATGTAAACTTTTTGTTGTTTTTAATTAAAAGCCACCTTTTAGTAAACTTTCCGGCTAAACTTTTTTCACTTACATTTTAATTTCGGCTCTTTGTAACTAGTAAGCAATAATAACTTGTCTTTGCTTACTTGACATAAAATTCCATCATAGTGTCACACCCATTTCACGTAATCAGCATTCGGCACCGTAGAAACAAGTCATTCAAAAGTTAGTTAAGTTAGTTAGAAGAGACTTCACGAAATTAGTTATGAAAGTAAGGGACTTAAGTGTAATTAGCAAGTTGTTAGGTAGTTATTAATTTCAAGTTAGTTAAATAACCAACAACTTAACAAGTTGATCCACTCATGTATATATACATGGTATACAGCCTGCATACGAACACACCATAATGAGAAATTCATTCCTTCTTCTTCCTCTTCATTTCTTCTTCTTCTTCTTCCATTATCAGATTAGGATCAACTACCTAATCTTCTTCTTCTAAACACTACATGGTATTAGAACAATCGAGCTTGAAATCCTAGCTTGATCGATCGATTTCGTTTCTGTTAAACTTCCGCAAAATATACAGTGTTTTTGCTTGAAATCTTGAAGAATCAAGATGGCTGTTGATGATACTACGAATTTTGTTAATGGTAGTACCCAGATTAATGATCATGGCAATAACCTTCAAAGACAAGGAAATTGTCACGCCCCGACTTTGGTGAGGCATGATTGGCACCCGGCACCTTACGGAAACCAAGCGAACCAACTGATAACTCGCATACTCTATGTCTCAAACGGCAAAATAAGGCCAAGAAGGCCAACTATGAATATAATATCATGCGTACGTATATATACAATGGGCTCGCGACGTCCACATATCCACTAATAAAACATAACAATAATATGACACAGAATTTGTCTGAAAGCCTAAAACATGATCGAAGTACACAAGTCGGGACGTCCCCCCGACATACCTCTTGTCACAAAAAACATATACAACTCAGAATCGACAATGCTCCAGGAAGAAATGGAGCCCACCAATCAAAACTGGTACCTGAAAGCAGCCTACTGCGGAAGATCCTCGTCCCATCTATCTACACCTGCGGGCATGAACGCAGCGTTCACAAGAAAGGACGTCAGTACGAATAATGTACCGAGTATGTAAGGCGGAAATGTAATATAATCAACATATGCTGCAAAGAAAGGGGATAAGAATCAACCTGGCATTTCTGACTTACCGATAAGAATCTAGTACCCATGTCTCTTAATACTCTCATATCTTTAACTGCATCCATGGACAATACTTATCTCTTACACTTCATATATAGTGCTAATCGCAACGATCGGTGGTAATTGCCCGGCCGGCCGTAGCTCGGTGGGTATTAATCCCCATCCGATTATCGCCCGACTTGGTGTGCAACGTATCGCCCGACCGACTCGCAGTAGAATCGCCCAACCGACCGTAGCTAGGTGGTAATAACTGCCCAACCAGCCATAGCATGGTGGTAAATACATAACTACCTAACTGGTCATAAACCAGTGGTAAATACATATCTACCCAACCTACGTGCCCTGGTAACATCCTCCGATTTGTGATCAAAGGGAATTATAATCAACATCATAACTAAACTTCTACAAGTAATCTCTATACCTTGGTCATCACTTAACCCATAGGGTCTACATAATCACATAAGACTTATAAGCACAACTCAGGCCATTAGTACTTCTTCCCACTTGACTAGACTAAAACCAAATCCTAAGATACAACATGAACCTCTCTCCGAACATTAAATACGTTATTAGAGATCCTCTGCTAGCACTTTATTCATGTCCTATAAAACATTCCTTAAGAACCTGATCCTAAACTCATTGGATTATTATTATGGAACCGCCATCATGTACACGTCTCACCTTGAAGGAACAAAGTCATAAGATGAGATCAACATCAATGAATAACATTAATAGCCATGAAACAAGCTTAAGGATATCACAAGAATATCGAGAACTGTAAGCTTTGGTACTTTTAGAAACAAGGTTATTGAAGATGTCATATATAGGTTCACAACAAAGAAATCATGCCTTAAGAAAGAAAGGTTTAGCCTTAACATACCTGGAAGCTTACTTTCCGACTCCCCAACCTACCTCCTGTCTTGCAATCTAGTTATGATCGTTCGTAGTCTCATAATCTACATATAAGACCATTCATACTATTTTTAGGCGCACCATCATACACTTATCTCAAGCCTTTAATTAAAATTCATTTAAAATCTGCAAAAATTCGGGCTGCATCTCCCCTGTTTATATGTCTAGCCCGAAATCATAATCCAGCAACCAACAATAACAACAACAATACCAACATAAAAAATATCATTTCCAACACCATCATATTCCATAAAAATCCCACACGATGTTTTCCAAGTTCCACAGCTAACCAACTCGTTATACAACTATTTAACAACTTTATATCCGTAAATAAACCGAGACTAACATTAATAAGAAGAGATTCATACCTTACTCCCGTTAATATTGCGATATCTTCATTTTTCCCCTTGAACTTGAGCCAAAACTCGTCGCTATATGATTTTATAATCACAACTATACGGACGTTCGGACTTAAATCCGGAGATTTCACTTAATTTGCGCTAAAATTATATGGACGGAAGTTGGGGGATTGTTCTAGAGAGTTTGGGATATTTTGAAAGGTGTTTGGATGAAAAATGAGGGGTAAAACCCCTTTTATAAGGTTCTAAAGTCGGAATGGGTACTGTAGCAGCTACTGTTGCGCTCGTTTCTACTCTATCAGCCTAACTTGTAACGTCCATAGTTCTCTCCTTCGATGTCGTATCGATGAGAGGTTTATTGAGTTGGAAACTAGACTCGGTGAATTTCATTTTAGCCTTTTGAAATACCTTAAAACTCCTAATATACTAGAAGATATACCCCTCCAAAGTTGACACAAAATTCTGTACAAAATTCTACCAATTTCTAAATTTTCGACAAACTTATTTTCTTCGATTTGCTTGGTCCCGGAACCTTCCGAAACTCTCCATACATGATATTTATCATCAATCATACTTGATAATAGTCATGTCCTCTGGTTCGAAGGTTGTCCTTCCCGGTTACGACTTACGAGATCGTAATTCATCCTTTACTCATACAATATACTTAGTAATGTCTTTTGTTCATAATCCAAAGTTGTTTTACTTAGCCATAGCTCGACATACTTACGTTCAAATTTAATAAGTGCTTCTCTGAAAGTACATGATGTAACAGAAATCAAAATGCAGGAATTGGCTATACCTATCTACTGTTTCTGCAGTTATATGATCTTAGTGGAATTCAGGTGATTTCTTTTCAACTTACTGGTTCTAAGAATTTGTCTACGTGGTATCGGTCAATGAGACTAGTATTGTTGGGAAGAAACAAGTTAGGAATAGTGGATGGCACAGATTCAAAAGAAAAATTTCCTGATTTTGAGGGTCTTTGGGTGAGGGTAAATGCCATAGTATTGTTATGGGTGATGAATTATGTGTCTAAACAATTGCTTAAAGGAATTATATATGCTCAAGTGCTCAGTTAGTTTGGGAAGATCTGATTGAAATATTTCACAAAGTGAATGGATCGAGAACATTTAACATCCATACAAGAATTTCCATTTTAACTCAAGGCACCAATTTTGTGTCTGTATACTACTATAAAATCAAAGAATTATGGGCAGAATTTGAGGCCTTGTTTCCAACACCTTCTTGTAATTTTGACAAGTCAAGAGAAAATGTAGTGCATCTACAAAAATTAAAGTTGTTTCAATCTTTAATGGGGTTGAATGATACATATAAGGCAGCAAGAAGTCAAATCTTCTTGATGAATCCCAGGCCTACTGTTAACTAAGCTTATTCAATGATCATGAGTGATGAAGGTCAGAAATCTGTAGTTGCAAAGGCTGGTGTGTTAGGGGAAAATCCTGGAACCCAAGGTTCATATGAGTGTGCATTATATTCTAGAATAGGCGGAAATCAAAAGTTCAGGAAGAACTACAATTTGCAAAAGTAAAGGTCATACTAGAGAAACCTATTTCACGATACATGGTTAATTAAAAGATTTTCAGTTCAAAAAGAATGGTGGAAACAATTCTCCTTATCATGGAAATAGTTCTGCACGTAATGTGATGTCTGATGATTCTGGCTACAATTATGGAAATAGACAACTTGGCAATAGTCATAATGGAGAAAGTGGTTGTACTCAGCTTGGACAAGTGCAAATGCAGCATATGAATGCAGAGAGCCAAGGTTTTGTATATGCTGCAGGGCCTTCTTCAGTGTCTGGTCAAATAGTCAAAAGGAATATTGTCCATGCTAACTCAGGATCAGTATCAGCAACTCAGGATCAGTATCAACACATTTTGCAGCTGTTGAATAGACTATCAGATGTTACTCACTCAGTTAACATGACAGGTATTATGAGTACTGCATTAACAATCCAGGATCAGAAACAAGAGTGGATAGTAGATACAGGCGCTACTAACCATATCGGAGTACACTTGAAACTACTAGACAAACTAACTGTTTAAAAAACTGGCAATCCTAAAAGAGTATACTTACCAAATGGAGACATCTCATTGGTTACTCATATAGGATCAAGTACTCTATCTCATAACAATACTGTTAATGATGTTTTGTAAATTCCTCCGTTTAAATTCAATTTGTTATCTGTGTCCAGGCTAACCAAAGAGTTGAAACGTTTAGCTTCATTTTTCGCTAACTTTTGCATTTTTCAGGACCTCTTCAATGGGAAGGTGAAGATGATTGGTAAAGAGGAAGGAGGCTTATCCATACTCTCAGACAATATTGACAAGAAAGAAGTCATCTTAGCTGTTGTAAACTCTAGAAATGTTGTGTCTAGTATAATTGATCAAAACTGCAAATTAGATATAGATATATGGCATAAGAGATTTGGTCATGTATCCATTAATGTTATAAAGAAATTACTTCCTGCAAGCCTAGATCATATTCCTAAAACAGTGAACAAATGCACAGTTTGTCCATGTGCCAAACAAACTAGATTGCCTTTTCCTATAAGTACTACTCATAGTTCTAGCAGTTTTGATTTATTCCATATGAACTTGTGGGGACCTTATGAAGTTGCAACTCTCAAAGGAAATAATACTTTTTTATTGTTGTTGATGGCTATTCTAGATTCACTTGGGTGTTCTTGTTTGTCACGACCTAATTTAGGATCGCGCGGGCACCTACCTTTACCTCCTCGGTAGGCGAACCCTCAATCAAAAACACATTAATCAAGTAAAGACAATTTGAATATTCCAATAAATAAGTACAATTAACAGCGGGAATCAATTATCTAATAAACTCCAATATTGAAAATATTTACAACCGTTAAACAAATAAAGACTCCTTTCAAGTTCTCACGACGTGGTCTAGACTAGTACAAGAGCGACTAAGTGCTACGGATTACAACAACACTATAAAACCCAACCTCCATCCCGGAATGAAGTGGGAGGAGGCCTTCAAATTAGGCACCGCGCATCTCCGAACATGTTGCAATCAATCACCTGAAACACTTTACACTGGAAAAGGGTGAAGCAAGAGTAGTATCAGTACAATCAACGCGTACTGAGTAAGTGTCATAGCCCGACAATGGTTAGAAACACATATCAGTAAAAGAAGCCACAAATGAACATGATCAGCAACTAAATCAAGTCCTACGTCTATTTACCGCACAATATGACACCAAGACCCTTAACTCAGTCACCTTCCGCTAATAACCACAAGCCACATCCACAACAATATCACAACAATCATATATCATTAATACCGATCATTTTTAGTTTAGGAGTCGACTCTTCACTACAATATCTTTAGTCTACATCCTTTAGAGGCCAAACATACAACTGATCCTACGAAGAATCCATAAGATAAACCAACTAGTAAAAATCACAGATAATCGAGGACAAGTATACATTATCGCCTAAGTAGCATCTAATCCCAATTATGCCAAGTCTCAATACATCAATCCGAATCCAACATCACAAGTAAACACCAAATCATCTCAAAAAAGCCATAATGCAATGCAATGCAATGATGTATGAATACAGTGCAATGTAATGCCAACGCTGGTGTACATATGTACTCCGGACGGAAATATCAACATCTCAGTAGCACAACCCAGTGTGGCTCGTGAAGTCTAAGTGTCACCGGTCCCGAATCTTTGCCTAACAGACAGACGGGACCCCAGACCTTTGCCCATGGGGGGTTCTCACTAGCACCACTCTGGGGGACCCGCGGAGCCCATGCACTCACTCAATCCATGATTTCAGAACGAACATCGGATATCGGACTCTCACGTCACTCAAGTAAAATCGAGCCCAGCTCATCACGGTGTTTCATCAAGTATCATTAGCATCTCAACAATATATCATAAAGAATGAGAGTGCGTGCAATGCATGTATCATTATCAATAATCACGCTCATATCACAAGTACCAACAATGGGTACGCCAACAATATATTCGAATCACAAACACCAACAATGGGTGCGCTAACAATATATCAGAGTCACACGTACCAACATGGGTATGCCAACTAAATATCAATATCTACACAAGTCATACGGAATTCTATCCACTCATCAATATCAAATTTAGGTACCACCACAACACAAACAAGTTGTAACAACAATTCTCAATACCAATTACTCACTCATGGCATGAAGCCAACACAATAGATCAAATCAGTCGCAATACAATATTACCGCTCTTCCTTTATTAGCCTATTAGCTTAGTACAAGTAAATTCACCTCCTACTCACAAGGCATTCATTCCTACTCAGTCTAGAACTCAATCGCAACCGTTGGTACATTTTATCCTTCCATTTATCAACTAGATTCACTATTAATAGCATAACACACTTAATCACATATTACGAAAATTCTCATCGTGAGACACGTAAAAATAGGTATCACCCACTACTCCCAAGGCACATAAAATCCACCAATACTCACGAAAACCAAATCAAGCATCCTAAAGAATCTACAGGCCACAAGCCCGAACATACAAATCACACAACAATACCATCCTAAGATTCCATCCCAAATCTCCAATTCCTACACATGCATTCTCCGTTCCTTCTAATACATGAATATGGGAAACTAACCGGAGTCTACCGAAAGGGAAGCCATAACCTACCTCAAGGCCGAGTGGGTGCCACGAACATCCATTGATTCTTCAATTCGATCACCACATCATAAACCGCACGAAGGATCTTTGAGACAACATGAGGCCCAAGAATAGAAATCATGGTTAGAACCCTTATAAGAGATTTCGGATTAAAAAGAAGGTTGGGAACTTAACCCACCTCTAGATCCCATACCTAACAACAATGGGTGATTTATCAACCTCTATTCATGACTAATGTCAACTCTTCAAGCCACTAGCTAGGTCAAATTACCATTTTTATCTATCCTTTAGAAACCTATTTTCAAGATTCATAGTAAAGACCCTTTTGCAATCTAATAGGGAAATGAGAAGCTAGGTTAGTAACCATTTCTGGGTGATGAACAAGAAGGAATTAACCCAATGAGTACATATTAAGAACAGCTAAGTAATCATCTTTTTAAGGCTTAGGAGATTGAGATACCCATTTTGTGTTTTCTAGATGAGGGACTCTTAATAAGAATCATTAAAAGGAAGAAATGAATGAGAGGAGTTAAAGGGATTACCTTTCCCAACAAAATATAAATTTTGGCTCCATAAAGCTCCAAGGGCGGCTGGACTCTTTAGGGTTTTGAAAAATGAGGTCCATTCCTGAAATGTCGCTTAAATAGGGTAAATCACTGCTCGTAACCGCTGGGGCGGTTTGAGTCACCGCTCCAGCGGTATCGCTTTTGCGACCGTGGCACCGCTGGGGCGGCCCTCGTAGGAAATTGTCTGTACCACTTCTGCGGTAAAACCCCCACTGCTACGCTACCGCTAGGGCGGCATGGAGGACGCTGCAGCGGCTCAACTGGACCCAGGTGGCCCAGATCCTATCCCCTTTTCTACAACTCGTACGATTTTCGATTGAGCTAACGGTTTTCAGAAATGCAAGATGGACCAAGCAGGTCTCAAACAGCTAATGCCACGGATGTTTCGGAATTCACAGTAACGACGAAACAGGTTATTACATCAGATACCAACTAAACAACCGTTCATCCTCAAACGATAGGAAGACGAACAAGCGTGGATGGGGTAGCATATTTCGTAGTCAGGATTATAATTCGTACGTCCACACTTTCGTATCTTGAGCCCAACAGAAAGGAACAAAATAAAATACGTAGCCGAGGGTTTTTCGTATGCTTCCCAGAATAATCTATCGAGTAGAATTCAAAAATTGTGAGCTAATGATTAGGGGTCCACTACCTGGCCGTAAAGCTCGGAGTACCTGGAAATGTATCGAGATTTTTAGAGGTAAAACTTGGCGTGGCCGCTACAGCGGTAAGGAAAATGCTGCGGCAACAAATTAGCAAAGCAAGGACACCGCTTCAGTGGCATAGTTTACCATTGTAGCGGTGCCGCAGCGGTGGCAAGGCTACCTCTACATCGGTATCGCTGAACCAGAATATTAAGAGGCATCAGCCTCATTCCCTTCATTACCCCCCCCCCCCCTCAAACAAAAACCTCTCAACTTCTTCACAAATTCGGCCTCCTCTCCCTAATCTACCCCATAAAATCCTTACTCTACTTCTCCGCTTCAAACCCATCACTACACTAATCACAGCTTACCCTTATTTCCAAGGACAAGCGGAAGAGGGAGATTCTAGAAGGGCAAGCTCAACTTTTCCATTCACCCACTTGATCCTCCCAAAACAAAGTTAAGAAATCATTATCCCCCACTTGTAGATAGATTGTAGACTCGAATTTCATGAAATAATGCATAAGTGATTTGAAAAATTTGACCCAAAGTTGGGATTTTTTTTTTTTGGGTTTTTGTTGGAGAACTAATAGGACGATAAATAAGAGGAATTGGAACCATTTAATCGTTAGAATAGACTGTCCATCAAATGTAGCGTAGTTATAGCACCGATTTGGGCCACAAAACTTGAGCATAGTAAGGAAAATTCATTAAAGGGATTATTCGGACTTTCTCGAAATCTGGGTTGGTTTGTTGTTAGAATAGTCCTTCAATAAAATTGGACTTCATGCATACTAGTTTCCTGCTCGATCTGTGTTAAAAAAACAAGTGTTTGAATCGAATTTGGTGTTGAGAAACTGAAAAAAATTTAGTGAGTTTCTGGGGACGACGATACCGCTTCAGCGGTTGGCTGACCGTTACAGCGGTACCGCTGTAGCGTTCGGTCTACTACTTTAGCAGCCAAGAGGAATTTTCATATGACCGCAGTGGCGGTCAGTGGATTGTTACGGTGGCATCGCTATAGTGCGCCGGTGACGCTGCGCAGTTCTACGCAACTAACGATTCGGCCGACGGGGGGATTTCATTCGGGTCTTCAAGTTTCATTCTAGAATGATACAAAATCGTTAAGATATGAACTTAGCCATTTCCTAATTCCTTTGCAGGTAAGATGTCACAGAATCAAGAAGAGGATCAACAAGTTCAAGGCAAAGAGGAGATTCCCTCGTACGAGAAATTTCCAAGTCCAGAGAGTAATCAGATATAGTTGCAGTAGCTGCCCATGTCCTTACTGTTAGAGTGGGGCTTTGACATGTAAAATGTGGACAAACGGGCTCCAGATTTTCTTACCTGATTAGAGCGAATCAAGTGGACCCGCTTGGTTGAGGATCCCGGGTTTTACAACGAAATCTGGGTGAGGAAATTTTACGCCGTACTGCCTACGGTGGATTGGGATTCTCACAACCCCGAGATTGTTATTGGGGTTACTAGAGTAAGAGTGGGGCCAAAAGCAATCAACAGGGTCTACAAACTTGAAAACCATCCAGAGGCACCCTTTGCAGCTAAGGCAGCGGAGCAGGATTCGAAGTGGTTGGCTTCAGTGCTAGTTCATGAGAGTGAGATAAAGCATGCTATTTGGGTTGATGGTAAGGTTGCGATTTCTAGCGACTACTTCACTGTGGAGGCTAAAAGGTGGTTGAATATTATTTTTCGTAAGGTTCGGCAGTCGAAGAATGTTCGGGACGTGACCTTCCCTCATGCCTTGGTTGTTGCTTGTGTCCTTGCGGACATTCCGATTAATGTAGGTGCTTAGGTGGTTGCTGAGTGGAAGGAGTTTTTGAAAGACGGGGGTGCAAGCTTGATCTTTCCATCTTTGATCACTTCGCTTTGCAAGAGGTTTAAGGTGCCAAGAGAGAATGCGACGGACGAGTGGGTTCCCAGTGATAATCTATTTCACCCACTCCTGGTAAAGGGTTGGGGTACTGCTGTTGTTAGTAGAGAGGGTAGGAAGAAGAGAAAGGTTAGGGATGCCCGAGAGGGAGGCAGCTGGTCCGAGGCTGATGATGAGGTCAGTGACGAAGGCGGTCAGGGGACTGGGGTTGGGGTTTCCCGCCTTCAGGGGCCATTTGAGCGCATAGACTCGCGCTTTGACGAGATGGTGGATATGTTCTAGAAGTTGCCTATGTTCTCCGAGGGTTCTAGTTCATCGGGGGATGCTGCAACCTTTGTCACCAGGGATGAGATGAAAGGTTATTTCGAGACCCAGAAGACCATGGGTGAGTCACTTTCTTCCTGGCAGATGGTCTACTCTACCTTGGCCACAGACCACAGGAAACTTCGGAAGGAGTTTGATGCTGAGGTTGCAAGGAACAAATCCCAGGATAGGGTGTTCGTCCAGAACTGGAGAGGAACTAAGGCAGTATAAAGCACCATGCGTCCCAGTGTACCGATTCCCGTAGGAGATGAGGATGACTGCTTCGGTATTCTTTCCTGGAGATGCCCCGAGAGGTTGGTGGTATAGCTGGGCAGGTGGAGGTAGTTGGCAGCTTTGAAGATGATGATGCCATAAGCAAGATGGATGATTAGAGACCCCTTTCTGCCCTTTTCCTTTGATGGTGATATGGTTGCCCATGTCGGGCTTGCTGTTTAGACAATTTTCTTTGTTTTGTTTAGTTTGTGTTGTTTCTTTCTATTTGGATGATATCTTTTGGTCTTTGGCTAGCCTTGTTTGGGCTTATTATTCGGATATTTTGTGTTGCATGTGGGACCGTTTGGTTTCCCTGCTTTGGTAATGGTAATTGTGTTTGTGGAAATGACTTGAGCGATTCCTGCCCTTGTCGGGCTTGTCTTAATATCGCTGATGGTTGGTTTTTCTGCTATCATTGTCGGGTCTGTCATATGGGGAAAATATGGGAAACAGGCTGAAAACAGGGGAGAGGTCTCAGGTCTCTGAACCAGTGGTTCAGCTTCAGCGGTATCTCAGACCTCTACAGCGGTCCTGCTTCGGCTGTAAGGGGGCCGCAGAAGCGGTGAAGGAATAATAGAGAGGGGATAGCTTCAGCGGTGGCCTAACTTACGGCGGTAACGTTACGGAATGGCCGATCATTTGGCGCAACACAGCGCTTGGTACCGCACCATGCCCGGATCATTTCGTAACTATAATTTAACTTGACTATACCCAATACATATTAGACCTGATACCGAAATACGACTTGATTTCGCATGTAGATACCAATTGGAATCACCTAAATACCAATTGGGCCCACCGAGATACCAATTTGACAAAAGTAGCACGATTTGAAAGAAAGAAGGGAAATTTTCCTAGATGCCCTATAGCCTCCAGTGGACGGGCATGGACGTACACACATACCATTCCACAAGACTCTACTAGATATTGCTCTTGCACTCGTGAAATCGGTAACCTAGTCTGTGATACCAACTTGTCACGACCCAATTTAGGATCGCGTGGGCACCTACCTTTCCCTCCTCGGTAGGCGAACCCTCAATCAATAACACATTAATCAAGTAAAGACAATTCGAATATTCCAATAAATAAGTACAATTAACAGCGGGAATCAATTATCTAATAAACTCCAGTATTGAAAATATTTACAACCGTTAAACAAATAAAGACTCTTTTCAAGTTCCCACCACCTGGTCTAGACTATTACAAGAGAGACTAAGTGCTACGGATTACAACAACACTATAAGACCCAACCTCCGTCCCGGAATGAAGTGGGAGGAGGCCTTCAAATTAGGCACCGCGCATCTCCGAACATGTTGCAATCAATCACCTGAAACACTCTACACCGGAAAAGGGTGTAGCAAGTACAATCAACGCGTACTGAGTAAGTATCATAGGCCAACAATGGTTAGAAATATATATCAGTAAAAGAAGCCATAAATAAACATGATCAATAACTAAATCAAGTCCTACGTCTATCTACCGCACAATATGACACCAAGACCCTTAACTCAGTCATCTTTCGCTAATAACCACAAGCCACATCCACAACAATATCACGACAATCATATATCATTAATACCGATCGTTTTTAGTCTAGGAGTTGACTCTTCACTACGATATCTTTAGTCTACATCCTTTAGAGGCCAAACATACAACTGTACAACTGATCCTATGAACGATCCGCAAGATAAACCAACCAGTAAAAGTCACAGATAATCAAGGACAAGTATACATCATCACCTAAGTAGCATCTAATCCTAATTGTGCCAAGTCTCAATATATCAATTCGAATCCAACATCACAAGTAAACACTAAATCATCTCAAACAAGTCATAATGCAATGCAATGCAATGATGTATGAATGCAGTGCAATGTCATGCCAATGCTGGTATACACATGTACTCCGGATGGGAATATCAACATCTCGGTAGTACAACCCAATATGACTCGTGAAGTCTAAGTGCCACCAATCCCGGATCTTTGCCCAACAAACAGACGGGATCCCGAATCTTTGCCCATGGGGGGTTCTTACCGGCACCACTCTGGAGGGCCCGCGGAGCCCATGCACTCACTCAATCCACGATTCCGGAATAAACATCGGATATCGGACTCTCACGTCACTCAAGTAAAATCGAGCCTGGCTCATCACAGTGTTTCATCAAGTATCATTAGTATCTCAACAATATATCATGAAGAATGAGAGTGCGTGCAATGCATGTATCATCATCAATAATCACGCTCAATATCACAAGTACTAACAATGGGTACGCCAACAATATATCCGAATCACAGACACCAACAATGGGTGCGCTAACACTATATCAAAGTCACAAGTACCAACATGGGTATGCCAACTAAATATCAATATCTACACAAGTCATATGGAATTCTATCCACGTATCAACATTAAATTTAGGTACCACCACAACACAAACAAGTTGTAACAACAATTCTCAATATCAATTACTCACTCGTGGCATCAAGCCAACACAATAGATCAAATTAGTCGCAATACAATATTATCGCTATTCCTTTATTAGCCTATTAGCTTAGTACAAGTAAATTAACCTCCTACTCACAAGGCATTCATTCCTACTTAGTTTAGAACTTAATCGCAACCGTTGGTACATTTTATCCTTCCATTTATCAACTAGATTCACTATTAATAGCATAACACACTTAATCACATATTACGGAAATTCTCATCGTGAGACACAAAAAATAGGTATCACCCACTACTCCCAAGGCACATAGAATCCACCGATACTCACGAAAACCAAATCAAGCATCCTAAAGAATCTACAGGCCACAGGTCCGAACATACAAATCACACAACAATACCATCCTAGGATTCCATCCCAAATCTCCAATTCCTACACATGCATTCTCCGTTCCTTCTAATACATGAATATGGGAAACTAACCGGAGTCTACCGAAAGTGAAGCCATAACCTACCTCAAGGCCGATTGGGTGCCACGAACATCCATTGATTCTTTAATTCGATCACCACATCGTAAACCGCATGAAGGATCTTTGAGACAACATGAGGCCCAAGAATAGAAATCATCGTTAGAACCCTTATAAGAGATTTCGGATTAAAAAGGAGGTTGGAAACTTAACCCATCTCTAGATCCCATATCTAACAACAATAGGTAATTTATCAACCTCTATTCATGACTAATGTCAACTCTTCAAGCCACTAGCTAGGTCAAATTACCATTTTTATCTATCCTTTAGAAACCTATTTTCAAGATTCATAGTAAAGACCCATTTGCAATCTAATAGGGAAAATGAGAAGCTAGGTTAGTAACCATTTCTGGGTGATGAACAAGGAGGAATTAACCCAATGAGTACATATTAAGAACAGCTAAGTAATCATCTTTTTAAGGCTTAGGAGATTGAGATACCCATTTTGTGTTTTCTAGATAAGGGACTCTTAATAAGAATCATTAAAAGGAAGAAATGAATGAGAGGAGTTAAAGGGATTACCTTTCCCAACAAAATATAAATTTTGGCTCCATAAAGCTCCAAGGGCGGCTAGACTCTTTAGGGTTTTGAAAAATGAGGTCCATTCCCGAAATGTCGCTTAAATAGGGTAAATCACTGCTCGTAACCGTTGGGGCGGTCTGAGTCACCGCTCCAGCGGTACCACTTCTGCTACCGTGGCACCGCTGGGGCGGCCCTCGTAGGAAATTGTCTGTACCGCTTTTGCGGTAAAACCCCCGCTGCTGCGCCACCGCTAGGGCGGCATGGAGGACGCTGCAGCGGCTCAACTGGACCCAAGTGGCCCATATCCTATCCCTTTTTCCGTAACTCGTATGATTTTCAATTGAGCTAACCGTTTTCAGAAGTGCAAAATGGACCAAGCAGGTCTCAAGGAGTTATTGCCATGGATGTTTCGGAATTCATAGGAACGGCTAAATGGGTCGTTACATTGTTAGAATTGAAATATGTTGTCTATACAGTCTTACAACACTTCTTTACATATGTTAATACTCAGTTCAATAAAATGATAAAAATTGTGAGAAGTGAAAATGGCACTGAGTTTGTAAACAACTTATGCAGTAACTTGTTTAATAATATAGGCATAATCCATCAAACTTCATGCACATATAGCCCTCACCAAAGTGAAGTTGCTGAGAGGAAACATAGTTGGAAATGACAAGAGCAATCAGGTTTCAAGCATATATTCCTATGAAATTTTGGGGTTTATGTGTAAAAGCTGCAGTCTATATCATAAATAGATTGCCAAGTTCTGTTCTAAAAAATAAGTCACCGGATGAACTACTGCATAATAGAAAACCTTCTCTACTACATCTAAGAGTACTTGGCTATTTATGCTTTGCAAAAACTGTAAATAAAACTGACAAGCTTAACGCAAGAGCTAAAACTATTGTTCACTTAGGATATGCTGAAACACAAAAAGGATACTTACTTTATGATCTAACTAGTCATGTTTTGCTTGTCAACGGAGATGTTATATTCAAGGAGGACATATTTCCTTTTAAGAAGAAGGACACACCTACTCCCATATTCAATTACAATGGCACAAATAATTAAGCTATTACAGCATCTTCTTACATAAATACAGACACCAGTTTTCAAGATCAAATGCATGGTCAAAAACAATGCAGACTGAGGGGGGGCACATTAGTGTGCAACAAGTTAAGTTACCAAAAGTTAAGTTATCAGAAGTCAACCAACTTGCTGAGATTCCACCTGAAAATGCTGCACCAATACCACAACCACCTCAAATTCCTGCACCTGAGCATGTACCAGTAGTTGTGCTAGATCTCCAAATACAAAAGTATTACAAAGAGATTAAAAAAAAAAACTATCAGTATGGATGAAGGACTTCATTTAACTACATATACATGATGAGCCTTATGCTACGGCCAAATACCTTTCATATGACAAACTATCACCCAAATATCAAGCCTACTTATCCAAGATCTCAAATATAGCAGAACCTAGAACATACAAAGAAGCAAAGATCAGTTCCTAAGTGGATAGAAGCCATGAAGACAGAGATTTTAGCATTACAAGATAATCATACATGGGATATTGTTAGTCTACCAGTAGGCAAGTAACCTATAAGGTGTAAATGGATATACAAGGTGAGGTACAAGTCAACAGGTGAAGTAGAGAGGTATAAGGCAAAACTAGTAGCAAAGGGATATAGCCAAAAAGAGGATATTGATTACCAATAGACTTTTAGTCCAGTTGTGAAAATGAAGACTATAAGGACAGTGTTGACTATTGCAGCATAAAACAAATGACACATTCACCAAATGGATGTATTTAATGCATTCTTATAGGGTGATTTACATGATAAAATTTATATGGAATTGCCTTGGGGACTTAAGAATCAGGGGAAGAAGAATCCAGTATGTAGACTCATTAAATCCCTATATGGTTTGAAGTAAGCACTAGACAATGGAATGCAAAGTTGTCTGAGGCCCTACTAAGTTTTCAGTTCAAGCAAAGTGGACATGACCATTCTTTGTTCATTAGGAAAATAGCAACAAACTCTGTTTTTGTGCTTACATAGATAGATGATACGCTTATCACTGGAAACAGTCTACAAGTGATTGAACAAACCAAGAATCAACTGAAACAATCCTTCAAAATGAAATATTTGAGTGAACTCAAATACTTTCTAGGAATTGAATTTGCAAGATTAAGACATGGCATACTTATGCACCAGATAAAGTATGCACTTGAACCCATTGCTGAGACTGGGCTGAGTGCTTCGAAACCAGTTGTAACACCTATTGATACCAATATCAAGTTGACCACAAAGGAGTATGACAATTTGATCAACAACAAAGACAGTTCAACATCAAATATTACACATGACCCATTGGTAGACCAAGGGGCACATCGGAGTTTAATAGGAAGATTATTGTACTTGACTATGACTGGTCCTGACATATCATTTGGGGTACAGACCTTAAGTCAATTTCTTCAGCAACCTAAGAGATCTCATATAGAAGTAGCCTTGGAGATAGTAAGGTATATAAAAGGTCAACCAGGTCAAGGAATTCTATTTCAAGTATTCAGAACAACAACATTACTACATTTTGTGATGCAGACTTAGCATCCTGCCCACATACTAGAAAATCAGTATCAGGTTATTTTGTGAAGTTTGTAAATTCTCATGGATGTTAAAGAAGCACTCCACAGTCTCAAGGAGCTCAGCAGAATCAGAATATAGGAACATTTCTACAGTGGTTACTAAGATTATCTGGTTACTAGGATTGATGAAAGAATCGAATGTTGAAGTTTAGAAACCAGTTGATATATTTACTGAAGGCAGCAATACAGTTGGCTGCAAACCCAGCCTATCATGAAAGGACCAAACATATTAAAATTGACTGCCACTTCATAAGAGAAAAGATAACACAAGGATTGGTTGCTACTAAATATGTCCCAACTTAAGAACAACCAGCAGACTTGCTAACAAAAGGATTAAGCAAGGTCCAGCATCACTATCTCAGCTCCAAGCTAGGAGTTCAAAATATTTTCTCATTTTCTAGCTTGAGGTAAGGGGGAGTGTAGAAACAACTGATTCAAAAGTTAGTTAGAAGGGACTTCATAAAGTTAGTTATGAAAGTGAGGGACTTAAGTGTAACTAGCAAGTTGTTAGGTAGTTATTAATTTCAAGTTAGTTACATGATCAACAACTTAACAAGTTGATTCACTCATGTATATATACAGGATATACAGCCTGTATACGAACACACAATAATGAGAAATTCATTCCTTCTTCTTCTTCTATCATCATATTAGAATCAACTACCTAATCTTCTTCTTCTAAAAACTACACGGCACACAATTCAATTCGAGCAAACCAAACTCATGCCTTAAATCTACATTCAATTACACCAAATAATCTAGTACTTCATGGTTCTTGACCTATAGGACAAAAGAATTGATGTCCTTTTATTTCACTTGAATGGCACCACCTAGTATTTTACCATTAGGCAGTTTGCTATCATAAGTGGTCTAAAGTGTGTTAGTGATGAAGACATCAAATTTTCCTCGAATGCACCTTAGTGATGAAGACATCAAATTTTCCTCGAATGCACCTAATAGGTTGATGGGTACCTATTTTCAAGGACGTAATAGAGTGTCAAAATCAGATTTGATGTTATTTTTTTGGCAGCAAAGGTGGCAAAATGATGATGACATTTTTAAGATTGCAATTCTTTATTTTTATAATTACCTTTCTATTCTTCTTTAAAAAGAATGGACATTCATTCCAAAGCACCATTTTGATTTGGTGGAGAGTGGCAGATACAAAATTACCCATGGAATAATAATAATGTGTTACAGAGTTTATCAAAAATTTGTGAGGCACATCGGTCTGCTCTTTGCAAGTATCATTTTATGAGTATAGATTGGGCATTTTTTTTTTTTTTTGAAAGCTTATGAGCTAAAGTTGATTTGAAATAGATCTACACTTGTTTTCTCATTTTAAATGTTGAAATTGTGATTTAACATAAACGTTTCTATTTTACATCAAATAATGTTGCATTGATTTCTTCATAAAGTTTTGTCCCAATTTCGAATTAGAGAGAGTCATTGATACTTATCGAGTACTGTGACGGTGTACTCACCCCTCTTTGAGCCCCCTCTGTTTTTTATATTTTAGGATGAGGATTGACATGTGACGAACGGACAAGGATGAGGATTGACATGTGACGAATGGACAAGGCTATGGTGGCCCTCTCTCTAGATATATGTTGAGGCACCACTTTTATTCCATGGTATCTAGTATGTTTCTTCTTCCTTTCGTTAGTGGACAATTGTCCCAAGAATTTAATTCTATTTTGTTGTAAAGTGACTCCATAGATAGTTGATGTTGGGCCATAATAATGATAGTGTACACGACATACATGAAATGACATTTTTTTGTTTTGAATGCATTATTCTTATGAATTATTGATCATGTATGATTTTTTGAAATTTGAGAATTTTTCATGACTATATTTGAAAATGTATAAAATTTTCAAATGGCATCAGTCGCACAAATGCCTCTATTTCGGGGTGGTCTTTAATTTTTGCCCCTCAAGTGTTCTTTATTTTTGTCCTAATGCACTCTTGGCGCGGCATAACTTAGATTTTGCTCGGCAAAGTTTACGTTTAACTTCGGCAGATGTATCATAACATCCTACAAGTTATGTTGGACAAGGCAAAACTATAAACACTCAACATAATCTGAAAAATAGCTTAAATTTAGATTTCTCTAGGCAAAGTTTACATTTAGCTTTGGCATATGTATCATAACTTCCACACAAGTTATGCCGGAAAAAGCAAAACTTTCAACACTCAACAAAATCTGAAAAATACTACACATCTTATGTTGCTTAACTTAATTCCTACAAAATTTGTGCTGAGCGAGACAAAGTTCAGAATCTAAAGATAAAAATATTACAAAACTTATACTGAGCTAAGGAGGTCTGAAAATTTTCATTAAATAAGCAGCAGGGGCAAAAAGTAAAGACGGCAAATATAAGGGGCAAACATTCAAGGCCAGGTGTTTGAAGGGAAATCCGTGCAAAGTTTTCATGCATATGATTGGGGTTTATCATGTATCCACGTATATCTGCTATAAAATGAGAAATATAGCTATGTTTTGTATTCATTTGAAAGTATTAATATAAAGGGTAATTAGGGAGCCTAATCAGTTAGATCACACAACATTTCCTTCAGAAAACCTACTGCCTAACTAAGCCTGTCGAACGGGATGGGACAGTTTTGATCAGACGGGATGGGACGCGAGACTAAAAAAAGTGGGGACCCGATGGGGACCGGGATGGGATGAGTCTAACGGGATTCGAGGATTTTTTTTAAAATAAACTTCAAAGTTAATAATTCAATGTAAATTTGTAATACTTATATTCTTTAATAACTTCTTTAGTTATAAGTTAATATTAGCGTATATTTTTATAACTTATTACTTTTAAAGTGTCACGACCCTAATTACTGGTCGTGCGGGCACCTACTTTATTATCACTAGTAGGCGAACCCTTACCCGTTAACCCTTTAATCACTAGCCAATTTTAACTTCTTTAATCATTTATACTAAAACAATCAATGAACATGTGAATCAATACATAGTCTACCAAGTCATAATTAATAAACAATATAAGTGCAGAAGTCTAACTATTACATCTCCAGAATCTGAAAGTCATCGTACAAGGACTCTAACTAACAATGTCTAAAGAATGAAGTATATCTTAAATATAATAACAAATAATGTCTGGTATAAAAATAGACATCTGGAAAGAGAGATCTTCAGGTGGCATGGCATGGCATGGATAGAAGCTCACCCTCGGATTTGATCGAGCAAACTGAAACCCAGCTTCCAAGATGACGTAGTCTGGATGAAATCTACGGAACATAATGCGCACTCAAAAAGGGGTGCGACAAGGTAGTATCAGTACAAACACTATGTACTGGTAAGCATCATAGTCCGACTAAGATTAGTTCACGTATATAAGCATAAAATCAACAAGATAAACAAATAGGCACTTAACACTCAAATCCAAGTCACAGAACATCCCATAACAGAGTCACAACCTAATATGGAGTTTCTAAACCACAAGTCTGTCAAGTATCAATAATCTCACCTGATAGTCACAAGTCCAAGTTCCGTCCCTAGGTAGAGTCACTAATCCACAGTTTAACTCAGTCAATGATCATATCAATACCACAACGAAAATTAGTTTCGACGAAACCACGCCAAAATCGAACTAAACGAGCCATATAATAATGCGAGAATAGTAATGATGTGCAATGCAAAATATGATGATGTGCAATGCAATGTAATGCAATGCACTGGCCAAATACACACTGTGCACATATGCTAACTGATGTCATTACTCAGTAGTCATGACCTGCTGGGGACCCATAGTGTCCATGTGCCACTCGTTTCGGATTCACTCCTCGGACCCGAGCATAAACCTCTGCTCCAGAAAGAACCTCGGACACGGGCCACATCAATGTATCCCTCGTTTTCGGAATGAACCTTGGACCACGAGCCATAATCTAGGTCACATATGTGTCTTTCCATATATCTGTACGTAACGGTATTTCTGCTCTCTTATTATCCATGCTCAAATCATCAAGTACCATGTATCAAATAGTATCACAAGTTCAACAAGAAGATTATATTAACTTTTTCACTAATTTCACATCACAATGTATGTCTCCACGTATTCCAGTTCATTAGTATGTATGGACTATGAACAATTAGCAATATCAATGTCAAATACAAGGCATCATGCCACAAGTCTTCCAAACCATTTCCATCATGCATAAGTGTATGAATGTATAAATGAGTGTAAACATGGTAAATCAATGCAAACCAATAAAGCAACAGTGAAGGTACAAGCCACAAGTCATATCAAGACTTGGATCAACTCAACTATGAAATGAATCATTAAAGCCGTCTCGACGACATAAGAGTCTATGTCCCCTTTTACTTCCACATAGCAAGTACGCCTCATAACTAAGTCTTGTATCACGAAGATGCTACATTTTTCTATATATTATCATCGACGATGTAAATCATACATCAAGTTTTTTCATCTACGTACCGGCATAAGTTTATATCACAATTCAAGCTTAAACTCTCGTTATCCTTCCTTTCTCCCAGATAATATATGTCACAATAAGAAAGCCGAGTACAACACGACAATTTAGGTAATAAGTCAAATCACAATAACAGGACAACAAGCCACCATCCACAACAATCAACCTACTAGAAATCCATCCCGAATCGCCACACTATGAATACAACTACACCTCATATTTCAATACATAAAGTAATGGCGACGAGCCCACAAAATCAGAAGTCATACCAATCTAGCTAATATCCAACCAAAACACCATGTCCTAAGACCTAATCATGCTTTCTCCCATCAATTCTACACAATACATACGTTTCGCTAATCAATGTCTAATTAAAGTAAACCATAACCGACCTGGAATGCAGAACAGGAGCCACGAACTACTTCACACGAGCCTTCTATTTCCGAAGCGCCTCATAATGGTCAAAGTCTAACAATATGATGCTAAGTCAGCAACAAACCATGTATTTAAACAAGAACAACAATTTGGGGAAGAAGACCCACTTACTTCTACCCTCTTCAATGGATGAAACCATCCTTTAATGGTAAATTTATCATAACTTCTATCTCTATAATCATTAACCGTCAATCCATGGGTTTCTAATTAATTTACCCTTTCAAACAGATTTTAGGATAAAATTTTCATTTTTATTAGAACCCTAAGTCTCAACATGCAATTTCAACCACAAGAAATCAAATTCCCTTCCTAGAAAGTGATAATCTATACTCACAGATGATTAATCAACAACCCACCAATTATTTAAGAGTTTACTAATTCTAGGGTTCTAGGATTTTCACCCACCATTGATGGACCTTAAAATAATCGTGGAACTTGAAGAAGAAAGGAAAAAGGAACAAATAAAGATGAGGACTTACCCTCCAAGATGCTTTCACCAAAGAATGGAATGAATTTTGCCTCTTTCTCTCTTAAAAACTGACTTTAGGGTCTTGGGGATAATAGTTAGGAGTTGGAGTATAAAAAAAGGGCATTTTGCCCCCGTCGGTTGCTGGCAGTGGTCAGTTGGTCGCTGCGGCGGTCCCGCTATGGCGGCCACTTTGTCCCACGTTTGGAGCGACCAAGGACAAAATAACGTCGTAAAATAATCCTTTCCATAAACGGAGGCGCGAAACGCGACGATTCTTTTTGCTATAGCTTCGTAATTTCGATACGGAGCTAATGGTTCAAACCTCACTCAAAAAAAGGTTATTTGATCAATTCGGAGCCATTTTTATCCACAGACCTACGGCGAAAACATCGAATAAGAGCGCGACAAAACCCAAACTCATCTGAAACTCTTCGGAACCTTACCAAAACTTGTGGACAAGCTCAAAATCATCATATTAACATGTTGGAACTTCCAAAACATTGACACGGGGTCATCCTAACCTGACGTTGACCGTGGTCAACTCTAACTTGCTAAGCTTTAATCAGCTTCTCCATCAATGACTCAATTACACTCGAACCTTGCGGAAACCCAACCCAACGACTTCATTAAGTCATAGATCATACTAACACGACATGGGGAAAGAGTCAACAAGGTGAAATGGGTCAAAACACTATAACGGCCAAACGGGTCGTTACATAAAGTCTTTAAGTTTATTTAGCAATGGCTATTTTTTTTTAACTTTTAATGGCTATTTTTTTTAAACCTATAACGGCTAGTTTTTTTAACTTACCAATTAATGTTAAATATAATTCAAATCTTTATAAGAATTACAAAGACTTCGATTTTTTTAATATTTATAAAAAGAAAAATAATGTCAAGTAAGAATTAAATGGAACTTAATAATTTCATTGAAAATGACACAAATATAAGAAGAGCGCCTAATCTACGCAGCCACCTTCTAGGAAGGGTGTTACGGTCCGCTATTACGCTCGCGCATAAAAGCTTATAATAAATTTGGCTCTTTGTCCTGAATAAACAGAGTCGCCACTTAATTTATTGAATGGGAATTAGGAAACCAATTTAAAGGTTAATTTTTGAAAACCTTTATAAAAAATATCCAGAGAACGGGTAAGGGTTCTGGTGATCCCCCGAGGAAGGTGTTAAGCACCTCGGTATTAAGGATCCGCCCAATGCGGTTTACCTAAGGATCTAACATTTTATGGCTAAAAATTGTATAAGTTGTTTGTAAAACGTGTTTAAGGTTTATATGTAGAAGGATTGAAAAAGAATTATTCATGGCTAATTAATTCATAAAAGAAAGTATACTTGTTTGGAAAGTGAACTTGAGATGGTTTTTGCTTTTGAGAATCATTTTTAGCATTTCACTTATATCTTCAATTCAATTAATGAATTAATTCTATAATTGGCTAATTATGAAGAAACGAATCTCTTCAAAATGTGTACGGCTTATTAAAACTTTAAATTATAAGTATAATTCAACTTCTTAATCCTAATGAAATCACTTTGATAACTATAAAGACATGAATTATCTTTAAGTCATTTTAAGCAAAGCTTAGGCATTATTCCCAACTTTGAAACGAGTTGGACTTCCGAAATTCATTATTACGGGCTTCAAAACAGCCCAAACAGATTTTTGCAGAAGAAAAACATTAGAAATTATTTAAAGCAAATTCTGCAAAATCATTGTTTTATTTAAACAAAAAAAAAAAATCACTTTGGGCCTTAGGACAATTTTGAAGAATCTGTTTTCAACTTTCTAAAGATGAAACCCCTGGGTCACGATCAAACCAAACCTCAAATATGCTTGTTTCCATTTCCTTCAAAATCAAGTCTGGAAATCTACTAGCATTCTGAAAATTGTTTTACTCTTCAAATTTGCATAAAAGAATTTGCATTTAGCGACTAACAATAATTCACACTCTGCTCTGAGAATTCAACCAGATTAAGAAAAGAAAACAAGTAAAGAGTTAGTCAAGTAATACAATCCACAAATACGCAAAAACAAATTAGAGTGAAGAAGAGTTTAGCTAATTGGGCTCATAGTCCATTTCTGCTGTTGCTTCTCGTTTAGCGGATACTTCTAGACCATTTGGGCTTCGAACCCGAACTCTATTGTTTATGTTCGGTTGAGAGGAGGGCTGAGTCGATATACACATAATGCAAAGGCAACTGAAGTCGTGCTCGGGCAATTTCATGCGTAAAAAGGGAGAAAAAGAATTAGTACTGAGAGAAAAAATTTAACCTTTATCCAACTCCCACTAAAACAGCACAAATCATAAACCCTTTAACATAAAAAAAACTCTGATCAATACTTAATCAAAACTAATTAATCAAAGCCGACATCGGCTTACTGTTAAATAGAGGAGGTAGACGAGTTCAAACTAATTCTTTATTAATCATTGAACATTAAATGAGCAGAGGGTCGAAATTGCAACCGGCAAAGAACAAAGGGAAGCAGCACAGGAGCATATACGTACTTTCTTAAGGTTAACTTTGATCAAGTAAGGTGGGTTGAAAGTCTATTTGTGGTATTAGCATCGTATGGTGCTCATTCAAATAGGCAGAGATCAACTTTATTTGTTTTAAAGTTAACAAAGAGTGTAACGTATACATACAGCCAAACCACCATTAGAAAAGAACAAGTCATAACATCAAGGCAATGGAGAAGTTACAGGAACAACAGAAAAGATTTGGGAGGTGTAATTTACCTTTCAAGAACACATGTTCAATCCAACATCGACACATGAATTTGATGCGAAACCAAGCTCAACAAACACCAATTCAGGTCATACAGATTTCAAAGAGAAGGATTTCAGTTGAATATACAACGAAAGGAATAAAAACCAAAGATGAAAGCAGAGCCACTCACCGAGAATTTGAGAGGAAAGTTTCTTGGTCTTCAACACAGACCACACACTTGAACTCAAAAATTGCACAAGCTCAACATCGAGGTGGTAGATCAGCTAATTGAAGCTGAGTTTACCTGGAAGTGTTTCAACAAGAAGATGATTCCACAACTGGAGATGCGAATCAGAAAGGAATTCATCACCTTCGCACCACCGGCGGCGAGGGACAGCAGCGACAAAGGCGGAGAAAGAAAGAGATGAAGCCCCGATTTTTTAGGGTTTCTTTTAGGAAAGTCACATTTGATATTTGTTTTTTCTGTTGCTTTGTTTTCTTTATTTTGCTTTATTTTGGGCCGACCCGGTTTTGGGTTGGGCTTTTGAACATTGTTTTTTTTCTGAAATTAATAAAAAGCCCATATGGGCATACAACAACAACAACAACAACAACCCAGTGAAATCCCACATCGTGGGGTCTGGGGAGGGTAGAGTGTACGCAGACCTTACTCCTACCAAGGTAGGACTACCAAGCTTCCGAAAGACCCCAAACTCAATAAAAGCATAAAAAAAGAAGTAAGATAAAGTTAAGAGATTCGGAAAAGAGATTCAAAGCGATATGGAAGAAATAATGCAAGCATCACGGATAACACAGATAATCACAACACAGAAATAACATGTATAATAGCGTAAATCTGAGCAGAGAACACAGGATAATCAAAGCATAGGAAATAATGTATAATAATGTAAATCTGAGCATAAAAATTTATATTGCAATAATGCGACTACTAATAAGAACGGATAACGAGACTATCTACTAGCCTTCTACCTTAATTGGGGTCCTCCAAACCCTCCTATCTAAGGTCATGTCCTCGGTAAGTCGTAGTCGCGCCATGTCGTGTCTAATTACCTCTCCCCAATACTTCTTCGCCTACCCCTACCTCGTCCGAAACCATCCATGGCCAACCTCTCACACCTCCGCACCGGGGGCATCCGTGTCTCTCCTCTTCACATGCCCAAACCATCTCAATCTCGCTTCTCGCATCTTGTCTTCCACCGAGGCCACCCCCACCTTATCCCGAATATCCTCATTCCTAATCCTCGTCACTCCCTGCGTGGCCACACATCCATCTCAACATTCTCATCTCGGCAACTTTCATCTTTTGAACGTGAGAAGATCTTTTAATCGGCCAACACTCCGCCCCCATACAAGATAGTTTCGCCTAACCACTACTTTGTAGAACTTGCCCTTTAAGTTTTGGTGCACCTTCTTGTCACATAGCACCGAAGCAAGCCTCCATTTCATCCACCCCCGCCCCAATACGACGTGTGACATCATCGTCAATCTCCCCTCCGCTTGCACAATAGACCCAAGGTACTTGAAACTACTTTTCTTCCGATGGCCGGGTACCAAGCCTTACTTTCCAAGTCGCCTCTCCGAGGTGCTTCACCGAACTTACACTCCAAGTACTGCCTTGTCCTACTCAAATTAAACCCTTGACTCCGTAGTATGTCTCCAACACTCCACCTATCGTTAACTCCGCTACGAGTCTCGTCAATCGTGACTATGTCGTCCGCGAAAAGCATACACCATGGCACCTCACCTTGAATTTGCCGTGTCAATCCATCCATCACCAAGGAAAATAAAAACGACTAAGAGCCGATCCGACGCAACCCCATCACAACCGGAAAGTGCCGAGTCTCCTCCTATCGTCCTCACCCCGGTTTTGGCTCCCCTCATACATGTCCTCGATCACCCTAACGTACGCCACAGTACACTTAGCCTCCGTGCATTTCCACAGATCCGTTCGAACTTTGTCATAAGCCTTTTCTAGGTCGACGAACACCACGTGTAAGTCCCTCTTCCTCTCCCTATACCGGCCACCATCCTTCTCATAAGATGGACGGCTTCGTAGTCGAACGTCCCGCATGAATCCGAACCGGTTTTCCGAAATACACACCTCTCCTCACCCTCATCTCCACCACCCTCTCCCACACTTTCATAGTATGGCTTAGCGTACTCGATACCTCTATAGTTGTCGTAACCTCCGGATATCTCCCTTATTCTCGTATGTAGGATCATTACACTCGCCCTCCATTCTTCGGCATCAATGCCGTCTTAAAGATGACATTAAACAACCTAGTCGCCCACTCCAAACCCGTCTGGCCCGCGCTCTTCCGAATTCCCCCGAATCTCGTCGCCTGGCCGCTCTTCCCCGCGCATCCTACGAATGCCCCCCTTAACCTCGTCAACCTTAATACTCCTGCAATAGCCAAAATCGCGACTCCTTCCTGTATGTTCTAAATCACCCAACACAATGTCTCTGTCCCCTTCTTCATTCAAGAGTTTGGAGAAGTATGACTGCCATCTCCGTCTAACGAGTCTCCTCTAACAATACTTTGCCATGCTCGTCTCGATGCATTTTACTTGATCCACATCACGTGCCTTTCTCTCTCGCCTTGCTAGCCCTCGAACAATTTCGGTCCCCTCCTTTCTCTTCTAGTTCAAAGATACATACGTTCAAAAGTCGCCGTTTTTGCCGTCGAACCGCCAACTTCGCCTTTTCCTCGCCATCTTATAAAGTTCGTATTCGTCCACTTCTCCACCTCATCCTCGCTTTCTATCAACTTCGCATACGCCACCTTCTTTTCCACCTTCCTTGAACTTCTCCATTCCACCACTCGGCCCCTCGATGCCGACCACGACTACCTGTCGAGACCCCCAACACTTCCCTTGCTACCACCCTAATGCAACTAGCCGTCTTATCCCACATACTGCTCGCATCCCCACTACTATCCCAGGCCCCCATATCCTTCAATTTCTCTCCCATCTCCAGGGCACTAATAGTGGTCAAACTCCCCATCCGATCCTAGGCCTGGCCCTCCACGACCCTCTTCTTCCTCGTCATCTTGATCGCTAAATCCATCACCAAGAGCTATGTCCGGTTGTAAGATATTCGCTCGGTATGACACTTACATAATCCTTGCACGACCTTTATCATCCTTCCTAAGGAGTAAAAAAGTCTATTCGAGTCTTAGCCACCGAACTACGAAAGGTTACCAAGTGTTCCTCCTTCTTTTCGAGAAACTCGAATTGGCTATCACCAACCCAAAAGCTCTTGCAAAATCCAAAAGCGAGACTCCTCCTCCATTCCCCGTCCCCGAAGCCAAAGCCTCCACGCACATCATCATAACCTCCCGAAATAGTCCGACGTGTCCATTGAAATCACCTCCCACGAATAGCTTCTCGCAGGGCGGTATGCCTCCACTAATTCGTCCAAATCCTCCCAAAGCCGCCTCTTCTCCTCATTGCCTGCTCGCCAAGCGCGCATATACACTAATAATGTTCAAAGTGAGTCCTTCAATGACCACCTTAATCGACATCATCCTATCAGTGACTCTCCTAACCTCTACCACCTGATCTCTCAATTCACTATCTACTAAAATGCCCACCCCATTTCTATACTTCGACCTACCAGAGAGCCACAGCTTATACCCGTCTACCTCCTTAGCTTTAGGACTTACCCATTTGGTCTCTTGGATACAAGCTATATTAATCTTCCTCTTCTTAAGAATCTTAACTAGCTCTATGGACTTCCCCGTTAACGTTCCAATGTTCCAAGATCCTACTCTCAACCTAGACGCTCCTTTCACCCACTTACCCCTCCTAACCCTCGCCCCCGTCCCCCAACGAGAACATGACCCTAGTCTACCATCACCAAGCAAAGCCACGAAAATGAGTATGAACTAATAAACTATACAAAAGTCTAAAGGTAGCAAAAAAAATGTAACTACAAAGTTATGGACAAATAATGGATATGGCAACCGGAGGTACCAACTCCAGTTGAAATGAACCTGATCGCCGCCGGAAAACACTGTTCAACGTTCGAGTACTGTTCACTGCCGGATTTACTGTTCACTGTCGGAGTTACTGTTCACTGCCGGAATTATTCTCACAGAGACCTGAAACAGGAGCAGAGAAGAGGGGGAACAAGAAAAGAAACAGAAAAAAGAAAAAAAAGGAGAGAAAGAGAGGGCTGGCCGGAAAATGCTCCCGGAAAAAAAAATCTCCGGCGATGACGCAGCTGTGTTCTGGCAGCGCCAGGAGCAGCTAAAAAAGGGGAAAAGGAGAAGAGAAGAAGAAGAGGGGAAGAAGAAAAGGAAAGAGAGGAAAAAGTAGATCTGGCCGGAAAAGTGGCCGGCGTTACCTGGTCGCCGGAGTTACCTGGGCAGTGGTGCGGTCTGGTCGCCTGACGGGATGGCGAGTGGAAGGAGGGAGGAGATGTTACCGTTGGAGAGAGGAGAGAGAAAGCAGAGAGAGGAGAGACTGACCTTGTTGAAGGGAAAATGCCTGGTTATTGCAAAATCGGTTAATAGCACATCCCATCTCTCAAAAAGCCCATATGGGCATAATTGATCAAAAAAAAAAAAAAAGAGCAGAGGTGAGAACTCGTTGGAAGCTGAACTCATGTACACATGATGTCAAACAAACAGGAAATTTCGTTCAATTTAAAACCAAAAACTTGAAGTAGATTTCCGGGAATATAGCGATTCAAATCTATTGCCAAACAAGCTAAACTTGACTCAAGCTCATCAAACATATTGAATTGTTCATCAACCCCAAAACTTGACAACTAAGAGGAACAAAGTGACATCAAACACCTAAGTTCATACAATATTAATGGCAGCTGATATTTAAATAGACAAGGAATACTAGTGAAGCTCACATTCTAAGCACAAATAAACCATCTCACTGTTAACTTATGGAACTAGATTCAAAACTTATGTATAAAGAAAATATGAACACAATCTTCGAGACTATCATCTAAAGAGCGAGTAGAAGGTTCATAAACTTAACTAACTCAACTATCATTAACCCTTGTTAAAACATTAAAACAGATCTTAGTAATTCAGGCCAAACAAACTTACGTTTACTATTTCAGCATTATCAAACCAGAATGGAAATGAACCAAACAAATTCATGCTTTGCATACATGTTGCAGTAGTAGGTAAAACTAACACCGAAACTTATAAAATGGAAACTCAGTCATGCTAAACTATTAACAAGCAAATCAGAACTGGAATTCAAACAAAATATGAAAAGGGGAGGGAAATAGACTTAAGTAAAGATTCTTTTAATTTATCAAAGCATGTCGTTATAAACTATATCCTAGTAAACCAAAACTTATGATAGAGGTTCTATGTCGTGAGTGAGAAAAAGGCCATATCTTGAATGGAGATCCCAGCATTACTTTAGGGGAAAACACTTAAACAAGATGGGTCGAAAACAGTTGGACCAATACTTATTTGGAAAGATGCTTTACCCATGAAACTGAATTAAAGAAAAATCAAGTATCACACAACTCAGAGAACTTAATTATATATTACATTTCTATCAAGTTTTGAACAAAGAAAAAGGGGGAAATGACTGAAGTGCCAACCAAAGAGAGATTTTACATAGAGCTGAAGATTACTTTTTCTAATCTCAAACAAAGTTTTAACTGGACTAATTTACCCTAAACTGAAAACGCACAGAACTGAAAGCATAATAAAAATATATTGAGATAAGAGGAAATTGCTAAACTAACAACCTAATTTACTTATACTACAGCAGCTAAACCCAAACTAATTTCATGGACAACACTAGAACTAAGAGAATAAATGTTAAACCCTCTACACCAATCAATCCAATGGCAGTTAACAATATTGTTCTATATCTCTCACTAAAGTTAAGAACTTTCCATTTGAAATGCTACTGCTTAGCCATAAAAAATCAAACTTACTCAAACAGAACACAAAAACATTACTATACTAAACTAAATATGTGGATTAAGGGGAAAACAAAAGAATAACTCGTACATGCCAAAAATTAAAAGAAAAGTAAATATCTAAACTCGACCATGCTCAATTAATACCAGATTTTTAATAAATAAACAGAGCTAGAGATTAAACACAAAATACAAACAGAACTAGAAGTAAACAATTTATCTTACAGTTGGCACAAAAAGAAACTAATCATAATTTGTGCAGAACCAAAATTAAAGAGGAAAATTACCTGTTGTTGAACAACGACAAGTTGCGATTCTCCAGCTTTCACCAACGATTTGAACATTTTACTTTGAGCCAGTGAAGAAAAATTAAAAGAGAGTTAGATTTTTGGGAGGTTTTGAACCCTCTTTGAGAATAAGAATTGAGGGTAGAACCCCAAGTAGCTAGGTTTTGAGAACTTGGGACGGACCCGAAATCTGGATTTCAACTCAAAATTTGAAATCTGAGTTGTGACAAAGATCATTAATATTCTCTGCCCATGGATTCTACCCGAAATCAGATAAAGGAAAATAGAGATTACCGTTTGAAAGGAAAAGAAGAGAACAAAAGCATTGCCCAAAATATGCGAACAAGGTCTGGAATCGCGAAAACGCATTGAACTATTGGCCGGAGATAGCTGGGATTCGCGTGGCACCGTTGATTGGTTTTGAGATCGATTCGTATACTAGTGAAGAGGAGAAAATGAGTCTTTGGGAATAAAAGTGTTTGTGGAAAATGAGGAACTGATGAGGGTTGGAGGAAAAATAGGGTTGCTGGGTCATATTGAAGTTTTGGGCTAATTTGGAATTTCCAAAAGAGGCTGATATTGAGAACAGAAAAATGTAACCCTTTTTAAATTGCAATTATAACTACTTGTTGACAAAATGACCAAATTAAAAACCTGATTAAGGCGAATTAGCCATTTTATTAATTAATTATTCTTCTTGATCTAAAAAAAAAAAAAATTATTTGCGCAAATAGACTAATTATAGTAATTAAGCCATAAGTGACTTTAAATTGACAATTTGAGGTGGATACCAAATTAAACACTTATTTGAACATAATTAATATTTAAAATATATTACTATTATATATAAGAGGGAATGTGAGGACTTTTGTAGTCCTCACAATAATTTCCCAAATTTTTAAAAACTTTTTCATTAATTACTTTTATGTCCTAATTTTATTTATTTAAGTCAATTTTTTTGTTTTTTGTTTTTAAAAGCCTACTTTTCAAAAGTTTATCAGAACATTTCGGACTTTTGTAGTCCTTACAATAATTTTCAAATTTTTTTAAAACTTTTTAATTAATTACTTTTAGGTCCTAATCTTATTTATCTATGTCAATTTTTTGTTTTTGTTTTTAAAGTCACTTTTCAAAAAGTATCGAACCTCCTACCTCATTTTTCACGTTCTTTGATTTTCTCGATTGGTGCTCGATATCCGCATTTGAGCCCAATTAATCCGATAATTCGCACCGCATCGCGCCTATTCGGGGAGCGCTTCCTCCAAAGATTTTTTTCCATATCCATGTTCGAACCCCTAATCCCTAAATAAGAAGACGTACTCCATCCGTACAAGTTACAAGTTAAATTATGTATTTGTCTTAAAAGTTCATTAACTATGTATAGATTATTTATTTAGAATTAAATAACTTGGAAAATTAGGATACATAAGTTATAATGTCAAATTTCGGTTCCAAATTTGATTTGAATTAAATAATTTCATCAAAATGGAAGTTAAAATATTAAAGGAGTGGAATGAAAATTTTGCTTTTATATAACTACCCACTTGTGGGACTACAATGGGTATATGGTTGTTGTTGTTGTTATTGTACACTTGTACTAACACAAATTATATTTCTTTGGCTTAAGTAACTAAAACGCCCCTGAACTTGGCACGAATTGCAACTTTAGTCCCTAAACTATTGCTGCACTTCAAGACACCCCTAAACTTGACAAAATGGGTTTTAATTCATCCCCGAGCTGCCACGTGGCACAGCAAGTGTAGTCACACGCCAACAGGCGCGTGACAGGTGCCACGTCAGCTTTTTTTTTTTTTTTTAAAAAAAGAAAAATCAATTTTGGAAAATTCATAAAAAAAAAGTATAAATTTTTAAAATTAAAAAAAAAAAACTAATTTTTTTTAAAATGTGGAAAACCCATTTTTTTTTTTAAAATAAATCTGGACTGAATTTTTTATTAAAAAATCTGGAGCTTCTTAAATCTTGAAAACTGAGAGAACAGTTATTTAAAAAAAAAAGGAATTTTTTTTAATTAAAAAACTTGAACTTTTTAATAATCTGGAAAATTAAATAAACTCATTTTTCTAAAAAATAATCTGAAAAATTGAATTTTTCGTTAAAAACTTGGACTTTTTAAAAATCTGGGATACTGATTTTTTTTAAGAATAAAGTGAAAAACTGATAATTTTTTTCTAGATTTAAAAACTAATCTAATTTTCAGCGATTATTTTTTAAAAAAATGGGTTTTCTACATTTTTAAAAAAATCCATTTTTAAAAGAATCATGAAAATCTGAATTTTTTAGGACACTTTTAAAAAAATATCAAGTTTTCATTTTTTATAAAAAAAAAAAATCCATTTTTTACAGATATTTTAATTAAAACTGCAGTTTTTCAGTTTTTTTTTTTTTAAATCAAATATTCCAGATTTAAAATAAATATTTCATTGTTCCAGATTTTTTATAAAAAAAAATCGCTTTTACATTTTTTTCAAAACAATTTATCTATGTGGAGGACACATAAGATGAAAATGCCATGTGGCATTAATATTTTACACATGGAGGCCACATAAACCTTATTTATCATTGGACCCGCGAGTGACTACACTCACTCCGGGTAGGGGTGTAATAAAACCCATTTAGCCGAGTTTAGGGGTGTCTTGAAGTCCATCAATAGTTTGGGGACTAAAGTTGCAAAACGTGCCAAGTTCAGGGGCGTTTTAGTTACTTAAGCCTATTTCTTTAGTTAAAATATCTGCTTTTATATCTTGAGTTTGGGTCCGGGCTTAGCACGGGCCTCACATAACTAGTATAATATATATGTTATGATTTTTGCCAAATGAAATGGCAAAATAACACCAAAACTAGTTAAGAAAATATTTTTGACTTTTAGAAATACATATTTCACTTTGTTTGAAATTCAAGAAGCTTGACTAGTTAATTTAAAATGTGGAGGGCCAAAATTGAGTGTCAACAAAGGGTTCTGTTTCAACTAGGCGTCTAAGTAGCTAATTATAAATACTAAAACTTGTACGGTTGTATATAGAGTTTTTCTAATTTTCGTATCGCCTCCACTGGACTACTTTCTAGAATTGGCATTGTTCCTTGATGTTCCATAAGTTCCATGTTGTCATCGCTATTAGTGTTGATTATCTCATCACATTCTTCTTCTTTCTCACGGCTTAATTTTGGTAGCCCACAATTTCTCTTTACGCGTTGATCCAATCTCTAAATAAGACTGAAATCTCTAAACTATCTTCTGCTAATGAATGTCGATGGTCTCCGAGTTGAAATCTTGCCGCGCTAAAAGCTGCCTCCGAAGCTACTGATGATGCTTGAATAGCTAGTATATCTTGAGCCAATTTTGATAGTAATGGAAATGACTTGCCACGCTCCCTCCACCATGCTAAAAGGTCATCATTGTCATCATCGTTCGTAATAAATTCAAATCCCTGATTAAGATAAGCATCAACATCACTTTCATTTTGAGTATAACCAATACCAATGTATGCATAATCCATTTCCGAATCAAATTTTTGATTTTCTATTCTAGGCCTCTTTTTTTTTTTTGCGAATGACGTTCAACTTCATTTCCTTCCAAAGATTTATACCTATCATACATTAGTTTAAGAGCAGGATATACGCTAGCTTTACAATGTTCACAATTTGGACTTTCTTTTGTTTCATCAATAGCTAAATTTAAATGAAGTTTATCAACAAGTCCTTTAGCACCTCTTAATTTTAAAGACGGGTCAAGAACACACAAGCAATTAAATAAACTTGGGGAATAGGATAAAAAAATACTTCTTAAATTTCACAATCATTCCTTCAACGACTTCCTCATATTGTTTTAATTCCTTACGCTTTGCAAATAGTTTTGTAATTCCACAAATATAAAATAACATTTGTGCAATAGAAGGATAATATATATCGGAAAATTGCTTTATTGCAAGATAAAAATTTTCTAAAAAAACAGTAAGCTCTAAAATATCATCCCAATCTTGTTCTCCTATTTGATCAACGGGATCATAATGATGTGCATTAAATACCATTTGAAGGAGGATTCGATATTCATGAGCAACTAAAAACATTTCGTATGTGGAATTTCACCTAGTACAAACTTCTTTTGGAACTTTTCTAATTGGCATTTCATTTCTTTCACAATATTTTTTAAAAGCATTAATTCTACTAGCCTTATGAGCGGCAAAAACGTATTCACAGGCATATCGTATTTTTTCACTATCGCTAAATAAATCAAGACCATCTTTTACAACTAAATTAAAAATATGGTATGCACATCTAGTATTAAAAATTTCAGCATTAATTGGGCATATTCTAACAAACAACAAATCAGCACACTTAGTCATGGAAGAAGCATTATCAAATGTGACAGTTAAAACTTTGTCAAGAAGACCATATAACTTTAAAATATCTTGAACATTAGAACTTATATAAGAACCTATTTTTTTTCTTTTTCTGATCAACATATTTATAACCAAGTATACGTTTTTGCAAATTTCAGTTATTATCAATCCAATTACCGTAACACAAATAATCATTACCATTAACACTATGGCCTATACCAGAAGTGACAGACACTTTAGTATCTAAGTGATAAAACACACAACACATATTGTCACACCCCGACTTTACTTGGGTGTGATGGGCACCCGACCCCACGTACGGAGCCGAGCGAACCCGCTGACTTATATTACATACGTAACCTCCTTAAACTTCTACATCAATAAGAAGTGGAAAACATAGTAAGGATATTAAATTTTTTTAAAACAAAATCTTGCTATGTGAAATCTGTAACACAAAATATAAGGACACATCGACTGACGGAGCCACCGACAGACTGACTCCCAATACCCACGACTCTGTCTGCAAAGTCTCTAACTTCGAATAAAGCATCATAGCATCTATACTCTGACTCGACAGCACTCCGGGACAAGTGGAGCCTACCAACTCTGCTGGAACATCCTCTATGCTAGATTCGCTCATCCAGCGTACCGCGGCATGAAACGCACCCCGAAGAAGAGGGGTCGTACGAGCAATGTACCGAGTATGTAAGGCATGAAAAATAATACGAACATGAACATAGGTGTGAACAAAGAATACCATGGGATCACAGAACATGTGATAAGATAAGAGGATAACCTGTACATGTGAATGCCTTTTTGGCTGGATACCATGCATGCTTGTTTTTCCTTTTTTAAAAAAAGAGAACATTTCTTTTCATAGACATAGAAAATAGAATTTATATCATGTCATGTTATATCATAGCATATCATAATGTATCATGTAGTGTCATAGCACCGAACAGCGTCGGCTCGCCCACATTGCGCCGAAATACTCCGGCTCGCCCATAAATCCCGCGTCCGGGATGATAAGCCAGCTGACCAGTGGCAATGAAACATGTTTCCCTTCCCATTCCCCACATATACATGTATCCCATCCCCCCAACCCATATACAGGTATGGCATGCATGAGAGCCCAAAGAAAGTCATGTATTCGTCGGAGTGACGTAAGGTCGGAAACCTCCGATCACGTTATGGAATAATCATGGGCGTCATGTCTCACCTTGGAGGAACGATAATCATAAGGCGAGATTACCAATGGAGAGTGGCATCATGAGCAAACATAGAATAAGACCATAAGGCAGCAGTTCATACACTTTGGGATCTTTTAAAAAAAAATCATCATTCATGAGTAGAGCCGGAAACTCAAGAAATAGCTTAACATTCCATATCGTCGTATTCGTGGCAAGAACATATCCTTGACATATTCATCATATACTTCTTCTCATATCTGGCATCATCTTTATCATCATAGAACCATAGTCGCCGTTTTAGTCATTAAGACTTTCAATATTGTAAAACTTGGTTTTTGAAGAAAAATGAATTTTTTTGGAAAACGCTTGTAAACTTTTAGTAAGGAAAATCATGTCTTGGGGTCAAGGGTTTAGTTAATACAGCTATTGTTTGGTAGTCGTAATGATAACCAAAAGCTTTCCTTAACTATAGAATGAAAATAAGCCAAATGGGACAATAGGAGAGAATCCGGGAATAGTGGGCCCACCTCGAGCCAGCGGAGGTGGCGTACGCAGTTTACGTATGTTAAGCTTCATGGAGTCACTTATGAAGGTCTAAGGATCACTCGGTTCCATTTGGGGCAAGTTAGAGATGTTTAAACAATTATTTCAATAAAACACACCAAACTTAATTCAATTCTATTGAATGAAAAAGGGAAATTTCAAGTTCGGATTTCTAGGAATGGAATCATCCCCGAGGCGCGTATTCAAGCCTATTATGTCTAAGATATGCCAAAGAAGGAAGGTGAGACCTTACATACCTTTTTCCGCTCCTTACGCTCCTCCAAATTCAAGTTCCAATTTCGCCAACATCTACAATTTGGTCATATATACCAAATGTTAACTCGAGCATCTAGAAGTAAATTCTCAAAGTAACACTTGTCTACCAAAATTTCGGCAGCATTTTCCCTATAAATACACCGTCCCCGAGAGTCTAGCTCGGCCAATTTTAATCAACAACAATCCGGGATCCAACCCGGCCAAACGATTAACAATGCCAACAAGTATTCTAGCAACACTTCAATATCCAATTCAATTCAATTCAATTCAATTCAATTTACATAACATTCCAATCACTCAATTAACATGCCACTTTATCCGGAACCTTTAACTTCAACAACAACCATATATTTCATTATCATTTATCTATATTAATTTCAACGACGACCTTCATTCTACATTGCATGATCCATAACGACGACAACTAAAATGTCCAATTTCGTCAATTTACCATAACTTACCAACCACCTACTATTCGGTTATCACAACTTCTTTTTACATGTTTTCATGCATTTCCTCCATCTCTATATATTCCAACAACAACACAAGACTAAGTTAAATTCATCCATTTCTTTCCATGCAACACAACACATGCACGGCCAACTCATGTAGCACAACACACGGCTATAACTACCTTCCACAACACAACAATCAATTTACTAAATAATATTAATTCATCATTTCGATCCAACCCTACATATATATTTTCGAACAACATGCAACACACATATTCTCATTTATTTCATTCATTTCTTCAACCTACACATGTATGAACCATCCACAACACACAAAAGAGATGAAACCTTACCTTTCTCTTCAACTTCCCACTTGGTTTAGGATTGGTACATGACACCAAAAAGCCTTCTTCTTGTCTCAACACTTACTCCATGTTGTAGAGGGCCTTCCATTAGGTAGGAAAAGTGGAAGAAAATAATTTTTCTAAGTCACTTTCCCATGGCTCAATTTTGAGAGCCATGGCCGAACCTCTCCTTGTTCCATTCTCTCTTCTTTTTTTTTTTTTTTTTTGCTTGTCTTCAATTAAAGGATGAGCTCTTATATATATATATATATATATATATATATATATATATACTTCTCAAGCATGTGAGGGGCACATGCCCCTCTCTCAATTTCTCTAGATTTTTCCTTTCTTTTCTTGAATTCCCTAACATGGTCAAAGAAGACCAAATGTCTTCTTTTGTACACTTTAATCCCCATTAATTTAAATATAGCACACACCACATATGCCATACGGCCATAGTGGCCCTTTCTTGAATTTTCTTGAATATTTGCGAAATTATCGTTTTACCCCTAGGCTTCCATAATATTACCATGATCCATTTTGCGAATTTTCCTTTTTGCCCTTAACCTTTCCCAATATTTCCACACTAATAATGTTCATAAATATTATTCATAACCAACTTGTACATTAGAATAATTTGGAGAATGGTCTCGCCCTTAACTTTCCACGTCGACTTTGAAATTTTCAAACATACAAAATACGGGCTATAACACATATAATCACTCAGAAATTTAAAGCATCTGATCTAACAGTGGATCTAGGAATTTCTTGAAAAGCAGGGTTGTACATAGCTTTAATATAATGCACAAAAATGGGGTTAGAAGGTGTAACGACCCGTTTGGTCATTATAGTGTTTTGATCCATTTAACCTTATTGAGCCTTTCCCCGAGTCCTGTTAGTACAACCTATGACTTAGTGAAGCCATTGGTTTGGGTCCCAAGGCGTCCGGGGATGTTTTGAGTCTTGAGTGAAGGCTTAATTTATTAGTGTTGGGGTTAACTTGATCAACACCGGGTTAAAATGATCTCTTTCGAGAATTCCGAGGTCACGGTTGAGTCCACAACATGGTTTACAATCAAAATGCATATATGATTTGTGTTCGGCAGGTTCTAGATGAGTTTCGGGGGCTAAAACGAAGTTTTGAACATTTCAGAATTTTGGGCAACCGCTATAGCGAAGGGTGCACCCGCTGTAGCGATGGGTGCACCCGCTGCAGCGAAAAAACTAGGCAGAATGTCCGTTTTTAAGTATTTTTTTCAAGTCTTTCCCCTCATAAATCCAAAAATACTTCCCTAGAACATAAGGGGCTATTTTCCTAGGGCTAGGGTGGAGTTCCTCCTTAAAGGTAAGTGCAAACCCTAATGTGATTCATTATCTTTCCTTCCTCAAATCCCATGATAAGCTTAAGCTCCATTAATGATGGGTGCAAGATTAGAACCCAAAAATTGATGAAACATTCAATAGTTAAAGGGTTGGGAGATAACAATGGAAAAGCATTTACAAGCACTTTGGGGTAAGATTCTAACCTAGTATTCATTATTTATTTGTCGATTATCATCATCTCATAGTCATCCTACACACTAATTGTGAAGAACTAATGGGTTAAGAACCCTAGGGCTAAAAATAGAAAAGGTCAATTTGGATATCTTGTGACGAATAGAATTCTATGAAATTAAGATTGAAGGTTAACTAGATGATGGGTAACATAATTATGCACTAAATTTCCCGTTTTACCCTCGTGAACCTGGATTCACATTGTAGGGGTATTTTGGGCATTTTTCTAAAAGTATAGAAATATAGGTATCATTGGACTCGTTTAGACTTGTAGAGTACTATTTTGACTATATTGTATCTGAATTATCAATAAAATTACAGTTTTGCCCTTGTGGCTCGGATTTGGCTATTTTGGGTCCATTTTTGGATTTTGGGTAAAACTATGACAATATGGATATCCTTAGATTTGTATTCTGACATAGAATTCATATTTAATAGACGTTAATAATTTTGAGGTTCTCCAAAGAGGAAGGCAAGGCTAAGGTTTGGCGATTCGAGAATGTTGCTCGGCATTCCAGGTAGGTTACAGCTTACTTTAGTTAGACTTTGATTAGAGAAACGTATGTATTACGTAAAATTAATGGGAGAAAGCATGATTAGGTCTTCGGACATGGTGTTTTGGTTGGACATTAGCTAGGTTGGTATGACATGTACTGAAATATGAGGTGCAGTTTCATTCATACTGTGGCTATTCGGTATGGATTTCTATTAGGTTGATTGTTGTTGATGGTGGCTCGTTGCCCTACTATTATGATTAGACTTATTACCTAAATTGTCGTGTTGTACCCAGTTCCCTCTTATTGTGGCACATATCATCAGAGAAAGGAAGGATAATGAGTTTAGACTTGAATTGTGATATAAACTTATGACAGTACGTAGATGAAAACTTGATGTATGATTTAATGTTGATGATAATATATAGAAAAATGGAGCATCTTGGTGATACAAGACTTAGTTGTGAGGCGTACTTCCTATATGTAGAAGTAAAGAGGGACATAGACTCTTATGTTGGTTGAGACGGTTTGTATGATTCATTTCTTGGTTGAGTTGATTTAAGTCTTGATACGACTTATGGCTTGTGACTTTCACCTTCACTGTTGCTTTATGGGTTTGCATTGATTTACCATTTTTACACTCATTCATGCATTCATACACTCATACATGATGGAAATGGTTCGGAAACGATTCATGAAAGACTTGTGGCATGATGCCTTGTGTTTGACATTGATATTGCTGATTGTTCATAGTCCATACATACTAATGAACTGGAATATGTTGAGACATACATTGTGATGTGAAATTAGTGAAGAAGTTAATATAATCTTCTTGTTGAACTTGTGATGATATTTGATTCATGGTACTTGATAATCGCTCATTAAAGTGATGTGACAATTTATAGATATATGTATATGAAAAGGCACATTTGACCAAGGATGAGGATGTGACCTAGATTATGAGCTCGTGCCGAGGTTTGTTCCGAAAATGAGTGGTACATGATGTGGATCCGCGTTCGAGGTTCTTTTCGGAGTAGAGGATTTATGGCTCAGGTCCGATGAGTATCCGGAAAGAGTGGTACATAGACACTATGGGTCCCCTGCAGGTCATGACTACTGAGCAATGACATCAGTTAGCATGTGTGTACAGTATGTATTTGGCCAATGCATTGCATGCACTTCATCATATTTTGCATTGCACATCATTACATTTTATTCTGCATTATTATATGCTCGTTTAGTTCTGATTTTGCTATGGTTTGTTGAATGGCTTTTGGGATATAAATATGACCATTGATTGAGTTAAATTGTGGATTAGTGATTCTACCTAGGGACGGAACTTGGACTTGTGATTATTAGGTATTAAAACTTGACAGACTTGTGGTTTAGAAGCTTCAACTTAGGCTTTGACTCTATTATGGGATATTTTGTGACTTGGATTTGAGTATTAATTGCCTATCTGTTTATCTTGTTGATTTTATGCTTATATACGTGAACTAATCTTAGTCGGCCTATGATGCTTATCGGTACATAGTGTTTGTACTGATACTACTTTACTGCACCCTTTTTTGAGTGCAGATTGTGTTGCAGAGATTTCATCCAGACTACATCTCTAGCTTGAAGCTAGTTAGCTTGATCGGATCTGAGGGTAAGCTTCTATTCATGCCATGCCACCTAAAGATCTCTCTTTCCAGATGTCTACTTTCATTCCAGACATTATTTATTATTATATTTGAGATATACTTCATTCGTTAGACATTGTTGGTTAGAGTCCTTCTACGATGACTTTCAGATCTTGGGGGTGTAATAGTTAAGACTTCCGCACTTATATTATCTATTAATTATGACGTGTTTTATTTATTTATTCATTCACATGATCATTGACTGCTTAAGTATAAATAAGTAAAGAAGTTAAAAGTGGCTAATGATCAACGGGTTAACGGGTAAGGGTTCCCCTACTAGTGATAATAAGATAAGTGCCTGCACAATCGGTAATTAGGCTCGTGACAGAAGGAAAAATAAAAGGTGTTTACGACAGACCACGATCATTTTAGCTAGTTCTTTGTGATATCTAACTTTATTGTAAGGAATTTTTGTGACAGCGCTAGCGGGGTTAGAAGGATTTAAAGTTTGTTGGACCAAAATTGTATTAGAACCCCCAGCGGATCCTTCAGGAGCGCAACTAGTAGCGACGCCGCTAGGATCCGAGTCATGGATGACTTCTATTCGAGCTAATTGCTATGGTCTTCCAATACATTTTAACAAATGTCTCCCTAAGCCATCGTCCCACCAGACCCTCTAGATCCGTGATTATGTACGCCTTTACATTTCTTACAAATGATAGGTTTTTTTATCTTCACTAAGAGTCATGAATCTCCATATATTACTAGTTCTGACGTTGCACCTTAGTCTTACCCCAAGTAGGAGGTTTAGGGGGGAGACTAGCTCCAGACTAAGATGGAGTTTGAGTTGGAGCTTCAATAAAGGTGTTGACACCTAATTTTTGACCTCCAGTGTTTTATTTTAATTATCCAGGGTTCTTGAATCTCAAATGGAGTGAAATATATATTTTTTCTTAATCAAATTGACTTCGCAAAATTATTCTAATAATATTTTGCCATTTCATTGGGCAAAATAATTTCAAATGTGTGTCATAAGTCATTTGAGAATAATTTACATAATTTTAATATTTATACAACTCATTTCCCAAATTAAATCAGAAAATAATTTAAAACAATTATCCAATTAATTGTGAAAATTATTGAAGATTCAATGAGCAAGTATTTTACTCTGTTCAATTCAAGAAACTTGATTAATTAAATAAATAATTATTTTACCTCTCAAGTTTTTAATCTCCGCATAATCAATTTGCATTTGTGTAATTTCCAGATTAATCATAATTAATTAAATGTTTAATTGTGGTTACATTTATAATTTCTTATTATGTGATTAATTGTGGCAACAATTGAAATAATCAATTGTTAGTCAAATATGGCTATAATTGAAATAACCAATTTCATGGTTTAAAGTCAACGGAAGTCTTGATTGTAAGTTTAAGTCCTTTACATAATTAGTCGTGTCTATTAATTTGATTAATTGGTTAATTAATTGTGCCGACCATAATTGAGGGGGTTTAAATCAATTGACTTTCTTAAATTTGGCCATTTATTAAAATGGCATTGTGCCCTTTCCATATACACACGTGTATATACACAGATATACATGTATATCGTGTATATGTGTGTGTATACAAAAGGCCCCCCTTTCTTTTTCTTTTAATTCTGGTCAAGTCCAGTCCATTAAGGACTAACCCGCCCAATTTCAGCTTGAAAGCCACCAAACAGACCCCTAAGTCTTCATTTTGCCATTTTGGGAAAAAGGGTTGAGAAACCCTAATGCCGCCTCACCGCCCCATCTCTCTCTCCTCGTCACAAAGCCGAGAATGGAAGGGTTTTCACGGGTTTTCACGTGCTTTGCTTTATTACAGGCCTTGTATGACCAATTTAGGCAAAACATTAATTGAAGCTCCTTCTGTTATACCCCATTTAAACGGGCTAAATTAGGTACAACATATTGGAGATTCCTATTTTTGCTTTATTTTAGGAGTCGCCACCTAATTGATTTTAAGGTGAATTAGGGCACCTAATTATTAACTAAGGTAAAGCTAACTAAACCTCCGTTAATGGTCTGCTTAATTTTAATTCTAGGTAAGGGTTCTAATTATCCTAAAGGGAAGGGGTTAGGCATTCTCTAGGATCCGTTAACTACGGTTTACCGGCCAAACTTAGGTTAATTAATTAAGTTTAAATATAGTGCTTAAATTTTAAGAAAATAGTTTGTACATATTACTAAGGTTTTAATGGAAATATAATAATGCCGTCTAAACTAACTTATAGAAGAATATAGTAATTCGCATAAAGGAAATGCTTTTAAAATGGGACTTATAAATGCTGTTAAAACTTAAAATGAAAATAGTAATGTTATCTTAAAATAAGACTTATAGAAAATATAATATTTTGCATAAAAGAATATTTAAAATAAGACTTACAAATATTGTTAAAGCTTTAAAATATAATAACGCCATATAAAATAAAGACTTATAGGAAATATAATAATTTACAAAAAAAAAAAAAGGTTTTAAATACAGCTTATAAATGTTGCTAAGTTTTGAAGTAATATACCATTGAAACTTGAAAAATATGAATAAATTTCACATAATTAGGAGCTGTTAAGAAAAGACTAGCCAATTTAAGCTTGAGATAAAATTACATTATATGCAGAAAATCTAGACTTATTATAAACAGAGTGCAAAGAGGTTAAAATAATGTAGATGAAGCTTCAAATTCTATTGATTAGATATACTTTGTCTAATCTAAATTTTTGTAGAATGCAAAGGGTGATGAATTTTCTTTCTATTTTCCTAACTTTATTTAACTAGGTTCGGATAAAATATGTTTAGTTGGATGAATCTTGAAAACAATGTTTTATAAAATATACTTAGATTATTATCTATATATTAGTGACGTTTCGAAATCTTTAAGATAGTAAGTATAAATCATGATTCCCTTTAGCTAAATATAATTATGCCACTTTATAAATCAATTATTCTAAGAAAGATATATGTTATAGGTATTGTAAATAATTTTAATATAATAAAAGAGAATGAAACTCGGGGAATTGATTGTTGGTCTTCCTAACTACCCGTCACTAAAACTAAACCTACTAATCTTGCTAAGGTTCATTTAAGCTAAGAAAAAAACAAAACAAACAAAGAGTTAGTTGCAAAATTAAATACACAAAATAAATGAGGAATGAAAATATAAATAGGTCCAGCCCATTTTAAAAAGAGGCTAACCGCAATGGACCGTTTGTTGGAAATGGGTTCGACCCCATTTTTAGGCTTTGTGGAGGATCGTTGTTCACGCTATTGGGCTTTAGCCCAGAATTGTTTTGCACAGCTGATGGGATGAAAATGTTTCGTTGGGCTTCGGCCCGACATTGAATGCGGGAAGAGTCGAGTCCCAGTTGGGACTCCTCGTAACTCCAGGTATCATGCAAAAGAAGAAAAAAAAGAAGGAGAGAATTAGGGCATCGACATGTTTTTACAATAAAAAGATAACAAATATAACTAGAATATGGTAAAGGTTACTGAAATACCATAAATTAACCAAACTTAGACAAATATTTTATGCCTCAACGTGCTAGGAATGTATAATTAAAATAGATTATGCACAACCAGAGTATTCCTATTTTCGGAAAAATGGGCTCTTCCACTGTTTCTAAATTATTCAAACAAGACCATCACTAAGGTATTTGACCAGGGTATACTTACAATATCCACATGTATATATTTTAGACTTAGGCGGACATGAAATACACAGAAGCATAAAATAAAAAATAAAAAAAAAACTCTATACATGAACTTGTAATATTCAGGCAGATTCAAGATCCCATAAGGAAGGCTAGCATTTTGGAGATATATAACCTTTATACCAAGTATACCGTAGAATCTATGTCTAGACAGAATCAAATAGAAATTACTTCATGGTGCACCGATTCAGCCCAACTTAGACAAAATATATTAAAAACTCCATGGTAACATACAGAACTCAATAAGTATCTAAGTTACACCCATCAATACAAGTTGGGACTAAGCATGGCAATGTAGACAAACAAATAGAGCAATCTCGTGGCAAAGCATGATGGATTAACTAACAGGCCTATAGGCCATCCCTACAGCCAAGTGGTAAGTCAACTACACAAGAATCCAAGGGACTAATTAACATAATGCATTACAGACCCATCAGGGTGGAGATTAATACTCAACTAGGAAGCAATCATCAGGTGTACAATGGCCAAGTCAAACAACAGATAGTGAGGCAGTATTACACTACACACAGAAGTGATTAGGAACTCCACAGAAAGACATGATGTGCACTCCCCATCTCACATGAAAGTATTAAACTAGCACACAACATAAATATGCACACTGTAATAAAAGCAAGCTGAGCATGGAGAAAAACTGAAACTAAAAATAACTCTGCCGAACATTTTGAAAGCTACATGAATCCCGAAAACACAAGAAGGGAGACAGTTTCTTTCGAAGGACTGGGACTGAGTGACTCCTTAAGGGCATCCTAATCCATTTTATAGAGCCAAACATATAAGGACATGTTAGGAACAACACACTCAACAATCAAAACCTACAGGATTAGTTTTCAAGCTCTTTGACATATTTAGAACCAAACTTTAACTTAAGTGGAGAAACACAACTTAAAACCTCATCTGATATATTAGTTTCAACTATAACCTAAGCCAACATGATTTTACAACTAGCATTTAGAGACTAAATAAACCTTCAAGCACACAGACCCTCTGGCAGTACATATTTTGAGGCAAATACACAAAGAACTAACTGTCAATATCATTTAAACTCAAGGTTCAAGCCTAGCATGCTTTCTATACCCTTGAATGACATCGATAATGGACATCTAAGTTCCACAGAGGAAGAAACTTCCGACATAAACCATCTTTCTTCAAGTTTAGACTCATCCATCACAAACAGATTCATACTTTATAAATCACCTCCCACAAACATAGGCAAACATGGATAGTTTTTAAGATAGTAACCACACTGAGCTAAAAGAGATGCCAATTCATAGCTAAATTAGCTTAAGGACACCAGACTACCAGGCTTTAGACAAACAGACCTTAATCATTCTTAAACTACCTCTACATGATTCAACTTCATCACACACTAACCCTCAACTTAGCCTAAACCATTCCTAACAGCATCATATAAAATCTAACATCAACAGAAACTGAGGAAATTAACTAGTACTTGCTTAAACACATAAGAGACTAAACACTTTAAAACTACATCTAATAGATGTATAAATCAACCAAGCATGATTAGACTAAACAAAACAAATAAAACATAACTAACACCTAAGACCTAAACTAAACAAACTAACACATAGTTGATCAATTGAGACTAAAAAAAAAGGTTATATAAACACTTATCAAAGTAAAGAACTGCTAAAATTAACAAAAGGAGAGCATTTAATCAAATATCAGATTCATATCAGTCATTGCTCGAGCTACTCAAAACTGAAGCTATATTACACTAACATCTATCGAATCAATGCTCAAACAATAGTTTCTGTTTTTCACGATAAAGCGATTCAACCATCATAATCTACTCTAATGCGAGCAGCCAAGCAAGTAAGTGCTGAAACTCATAAGTCACATGAATATCGACGAAGAATCCAAAACAGAGATGGAACTAAAAAAAAGCTAGACTACGAATCTGAGAAAAGAGAAAAACGAGGGAAAAGTGATATTACCTTCTCCGGGTGCAGTGAAACCGGGGCTTGCGGGTCTCGGATCTATACTCGAACGCGACGAACCTGAATCTGCTAAATCTCAAATCAGAAAAGAATGGAATAATTTTCTCGACTATTTTTACTTTCTTTTGTAAAACTACTGCTATATCCCTCTTTCTTTTTCTCTTTTCATCATTCTTTTTTTTTTCCTTGTAAAGCTATAACTATCTTTTAGAACCAGATCTCGCCCTTTTTTTCTTTTCTCTCTGATTTCCTCCAAAAACCTCTTCCCCGAAAAAAAAACCCTCCTTCAAATGACGGAAGAAGCCAGTATTTATAGGGAAGTTCTAGGGTTTTTTGGGGTTCAAAATTGAAAATTAGGCGGGACTTTAAGTTGACCTCTTTCAAACTTGTCCTTGAGACCACGAAGAAGAGGACAAAACCCATTAAAATCTGTACTCGAGAATCAACGGAACAGACGAAGGAGACGATTTTTTTAATTCACAAACGGCCAAAATTTCATTAAATCGATTTCAGATCCAAAAGAGACAACGGAGGAAGATGACGATTCTTACCTACAGTTGAACACTGATGAACATTAATTCTTTTCCCCAAATGGCCATACATGACCTGTAGAATCGAAAGAAGTCCTGCGATTTACTATATATATTGACTGAGAGACAGAGGAGGAGAAGGGGAAAAGACGAGTCCGGACGATTTTTACACAGAAAGGGGAAGGGACAATTTTTGTCCATGGCTAAGGGAAGCGGGGTTTTGCCGAAAGTGGGGAGGGAGAGAGACAGGGGTAGAGGAGAGGAGAGAGAGAAAGGCGAAGGGAAGGAGAGAGAGGAGTGGATGGGGCGGCTGAAGAGGATGAGAAGGAAAACCCTACTCGTTTCATTAAGAAAAGAGTTGGGCCGGGGCGGGTGGGCTGAAATGTGGGCTGGGTGAGTTTAAAATATGGGCCAGTTATGTTGGGTTGGTCATTAACGGGTAGGGTATTATTTTAGGAGACAATGGGCTTCTAATTCTAAATGGAGACCTATTTTAATTAATTATATGCTACCGCGTATTAAAATATTATTTGATATAAAAGTACGTATTTATTGGTAATTAGATAAAGATAAAATTATACGACGTCGTAATAGCCGTGCGATATTCTGAAAGTCGATAGTAAATAAAATGTTGTTATTTAGTTGTGCGGAAACAAATGCGATGCGTGTGCATAAGATGGTAAAAATGCTGAAATGATAAAAATGCAGATTATCATAATACAGGTAATAATAATTAAATAATAATAATAATAATAATGATAATAATAATAATAATAATAATAATAATAATAATGATAATAATAGCAATAATAATAATAATATTAAGACGGCGATCATAATAATATTAATAATCATAACATTAAGTGCTTGCAGCATAATAAAATAATAATACTAATAATAACTATGATAATAGCAATAAATATAATATTAAAATAATAATAAAAATAATGATAATAATAATAATAATATTAATAGCAGTAATGATAATGATAATAATAATAATAATAATAATAATAACAATAGCAATAATAATAATAATATTAAGATGGCGATCATAAGATTAAGTGCTCGCAGTGTAATAGAATAATAATAATAATAATAATAATAATAATAATAATAGTAATAAATATAGTACTAATAATAATAAAGATAATACTAACACTAATAATGAAAATAATAATAATAATAATAATAATAATAATAATAATAATAATAATAATAATAATAATAATAATAATAATAATAAAGGACTATGTTAATAGAAGGCGAATAATTGTGGTAAAATATACATGACTATTCACAAATAAATATTTGGGAAAAGGCGGGACAAAATCGGGTGTCAACACCTTCTCTCCACCGTGGTGCAACCAAACACGGTAAAACCACCCTCTCTCTTCTACTTTTCTGCAAAATCAACGGTCAAAGGACCGAAAACCTTTAATTATTTTTGTTGTATGTGATTTTGAATAATCAAATCCCATTGGTTCATGAAGAACCGAATGGATTGATTGATTTTGGGTCAAATATGACCTTCATATGTTTATCTATCTGAATCCTAGCCGTTTAATGTGGTTTTGAATGAGCAATTCTCAGAATTTTCCAAGTCCCACAACGAATTTCGATTAGGGTTTTGAGATTTTGGGATTCTATATAAAGAACCTCCAATTCACAATTTAACGGACACCGAATATATAACACATATTCAAAAACACTCGAATTACTTAGGGGTTAGCAAATTGCTAAAACCCTTAACTTTTTGAGTGAGTTAAGTTTTAAAATTTTCTTTTCTGTTTGTGTTTGTGGCTGAGCTCTGGGTGCAGAAGCAAAAGGATTTTTAAAATCCATTCTCGACATTTGGCTGCACACAACAATGGTAATTTACTTTCCTTTTGTTATTTTTTAGCAATTATTTAAGTGTCTATGTGGTCTGTTCTAGTTTGTTTTGGTTAATTATATATTAGCTCAGGTCTTTAATTGCTTAATTGTGTTTTATGTGTTTGATTTAGCTTAATCATGCTTAGTATACATGTTAGTTGGTTTATGAGTTTATGTACTTAGGCATTATCATTTGTGTACTCATACTGTCTGGTTTTAGTCTATTTTAAGTTAATATGTGTTTAGCTTAGACTGCCTTTAACTCCTGAAGCATGTTAATACCTGTGTTAGCTATAGTGTAGTTCAACTTTAATTAGTTAATATAACCAGCTAGTTAATCTTGGTGATCTTTTAAGCATGATGTATTAATAATTTAGCCCTGTTCAGTTTAGTTTTAAGAAAAATCCTTGTTAGTTTTGAGATTAGGCTTAAAAGCTTTGTTAGTTGATAAATGAGTGAAGCATGTTTAGTTTGTTGTTAGATATATTTATTAATTTGGATTAGATTAGTTATACTTGTTTGCCTGTTATTTGTGTGATTGACACACTATCAGCCTATTAATCATGGAAGGTAATGTATGAGCATGTTTTTAACTATGTTAAGATTATGTATACTCAGGTATTAGTTGAAAATGAGATCTAGGCAGTCTAGACTTAATTTAAAGTCATGTTAAATGCTCTTATGTGTTATTTGGATAAAAATGCTTAAGGGGGTTATCAGTTGATCTAATAAGAGTGTTCTAACTTTGTGCTTTGAGGCTGTTGACACGAGAACTCAATATACATGAAAAATTGTATTAAATATGCTATATTAAGTTGGTTCTTTAGGTTAGGATGTGATTATAACCTTTTTAAACCTGTTAAATACCTCTATTGTTGAAAGGATGCTCAATACTCAATATCACTGCTTTGTTTGAGTCTACTTTAAGTCTGTAAGTTTGCTCTATTACTCTTAATGGCATCTGTCATGTGTTAATAGCATCATAGGCTTATATTTGAGAAATGGTAATGAAGTCCAAATCTGCATATAGGGATTTGACCCTAAAACTTGCCTATTTTACCTCTAGAACACTTAAGTGACATGATTTATAAGTTGTTTGTATGTTCTTTTGCCTATGTGATACTATCCTGGATCTGTGTTAATATGCATTTGCCATCAGACCCGCCAACTAGTTAACAACTTCATCCTCCTTATGGCATGAGATCTCTTAACTTAACCATGGTTGTTCACTCTATGTCTTTTTCAACGTGCTGAAGGAATCTACATGTGTAAAGGGTTAGAAATAGTATGAAAAGTTTGGCATGTTTGTTCTGAGGTCCTATGTTGGTTATACAGAACTAAGTAGTCATTTTGTATGTCTAATATTACCCTCTCCCTGTCTTTGTTCATGTTTCCTCCTTTGATTCATTTGTATATTGCTTCAGATATTCTACATAAACCTGTAATGCATTGTCTTTCTTTTGAAGCTTAGCCTAAATTTAGCAAACATGATATTTAGATTTTCTGTTAGTTCCTTATATGAGAATCATGCCTACTTTGTCTTTCCATGATCATGCCAAGACTTTAGTTAAGAATAAGTCACGTAGTTTGTTTGTCCATTTGCTAAAAGAACCTGAAAGAGTGTTCCCCTTCTCTACTTGTATACATTTAGTGACTTCACCAAGTGTTTGTGCCCTCATGATTGAACATTTTCTATAATGCTCCTTCTCTGTTCTAACTTGACTACTGTTCTGGTGTCTGTCTGCCCTCCTTTAAGCATGATTGTAGTTAGCTTAACTAAGTATAAGACCCTATATGGATGTGTGTGTTGTTTAAGTTGAGTGGTTGTCACTTAGTGTGAGCGTAGGCCAAGGAAGTGACTTACCTAGGGTCAAGAAAGGAGTGGCAAGGCTTTAAGTGCACCCACTCAGCCTATTACAACTAATCCTAGGCTGCTGAGGTTCCTCCTCATGCTTTCACAACATTATGGGACCTTCTAAACCCTTTAAAGTCTGAAAATAAGTTAGATTATGTGTGGAAATTCATGTCAAGGGTAATTTGAAGTTCATATGCACATCTGAGAGACATATCTGTGTATTTGTCCATATCAAGCATCTAAAAGACATGTAATTTTGCTCTGGCATTTGCATATTATCTGAAAAAATGGAAGTGTGTCTTATATGTCATAAAACGATGGTAATACTAGGAATTAGTGCAATAAGCATGTCTGATGGATCATCTCTGCATATGTGAGTGGCATGTTTGCCTTGCTTGCCTTGTTGTATGTGCCTTTAAATGCTCTATGTTTTCCCTTTAAAGGACAAGAAGCATAGTGACACAATAATATATTTGTATATTTTGAACTAAAACATGTTCTGTGCTCTCTTAATGGTGTCTGAGTATATAAGTGTTTTAGTATAAAATATGTAAAATATGTGTATTAAAATCTAAGATAGAACAAGATGTAGCATTTTCCAAAGATTGAACTTTGATTTCTGTCTTAATTAAGTTGTCGTATATAGAGGATATATACTTAGGTATACCAGATATATACAGTCTTTATATACTTCTGGTATATATAGACTTATATATCAGGTATAATTCTAGTATATCACCCACTTGGACTCAGAACTTCTATCTTGTGCATTATAACGATAATGATTTGGGTCTTGTTTCTCTACTTGTTTCCTTATTGGGCCTTTTTCCTCATATGTTGTGTGCCCTGTACTGTTCTCTCCCTAATTTGGGCCAGTCCTTGTTTGTTTAAATTATCTACATCACTGATAAAATAGACTTTGCTTCATTGAATTATTTTGGCCTTCTTGGGCCTTGTCTGAATTATCTGCTGTCTGGGCCTCCTCTCTTCCTTCTTCTTTTCTTTTATTCACTCGATCATGCTAAATGTATTTGGGTCTGCTTGATCGTATGTATGAATCATATGTGTATAATTACTTAAGTCCTTTTTAGTTTAATGACTACGTATACTATCTTCTAACCATACTCTCCCTTTTCCCCTTCTTTGTTTGCATGGGAATTTGTACGAGCCATTTGGGCCATTTCTTGTTGAACCCCTATTGGGCCATAGGCCCAAACACTTCATTTCAATCGAGTCCATTTGAAGATGAAATATTTAAAGGCCCAACCATGGGTGAAAATGGCAACTGGTGGGCTTAGGTAGGCCCACCAGCCTAACTTTCCTCTTTCATTTTGTGCCTTTGCATTTGCATGTATATGTAAAAAAATACTTGTATTCATTAAATAATTTTTAAAAACGGACATCTTTACTATAAGCATGAAACTGGTAAACTTTGAATTATATAACTTCTAAATATAAAAAATCTTGAAATTTACAAACGTGTGCAAATCAAATGGACTTTTGAGATTGAGAATTAAACTGTTTTGGGCCACAAACAAATTAAAAAGAACCAGAAAACGGGTCACTTTCCCCTTCGGGTTTTTAAATGATTTGGACTAAAAATATTGTCAAGTTTTGTAAAGGACTTGGACTAATTTTGGTGCAATTTGAGATAAAAACATATTTTGAATAAGTATAAATTACACTTTCTCAACTCATTTTTTACTTAAGGAATTTTAACAAATTTGGGCCAAAGCCCAAACCTTAAGGCAACAAAACAAAGAGAAATATACATGAACCTTAATTTGGGATTAAGTTGACTTTGGAGGAGGATATGGTTGAATATTTGAGCTTCAATGGACTAAGAAATAAAAATAACAAACCCTTTTCTTCACTTATATCTATCAAAACCTCGTACCATTATTATAGAGGAGATATACTCCATTTATTTTCTATATATAATAAAACTTATAAGGACTAAAATCATATCATTGGGACCAAGTTAGAAGCAACTCTAATTGGGAGAAATCTTAAGTGTGTTTTCGTCCAGAAATGAAGTGGTTTGAACCCCGTATAAATATTTTAAAACCAAATGTTTTTCCAAAGGACATTTTGCCAAAAAGTGGAATTTATGATTAGCATGACAAGTTTTGCAAGAAAGAAACATTTTAGCAAATAATCACAGTAATCACGCATTGAAGCTCATAGGTCAACCGTATTCTACGGATCCTTAATACTAGGGTGATTAAAAACCTTCCCTAGGGAATCACCAGAACCCTTACCTCGAACTCTGGTTTAAAAGGATTTCTCTCTTATTTGGCAAACCCTTTTTACTTGGTTTTCTTAATTTCTGTTATAAAATTAGGTGGCGACTCTAAAAATATAAAATCCAAATAGAGTCCACAAGTTCTTAGTCACTTTTATGCACCCGCGTAAAAGTGAACGAAGAATGGCAACAAACGTGTTGCTGGGATAAAAGTCAAAAATGGAGAATAACCTTAAGGAAGCCAAGGAGAATGGCCGAAGAATTTGATTAATTCAATAGCCGTAGCAAAAAACTTTAAAGTTAAGTGTTGTAAGAGCGGGGACTATTGACCAGACACCAAGCTTGTTAATCAAAGTTTGTATGATTGCAATAAATTTATTTCACAAAAGCTTGATTTATAGCTGAAAGAGAATTGTATTGGTAAAATAGACTTTTCAACCAAAACTTTGACCGAGCGTTATTCATACTCGTTGTATACAAAACTATAAGTTTTCACTTAAGCAAATAACGCCCAAATGAATCGAAGACATACGATTCATCGAGCATAATTATAAGGCCTTATTCTTAAAATAGAAAATTGAGTCGGATGATTCATTCCCGACCAATAACTCAAATGTGGAGGTAATTAACCCCACGAAAATTAAGCTCCTGATATACATAAAACCCAAGTGAGTCAAATATAGACGCAATAAAATACAAAAAGACAAACTATAGGATATTCAAATCCTGAGGAACCAAAGCTCATAGTCAATTGAACCAAAGAAGATAAAGTACAATGTCATTTAAACTTTAAAAAGTTCCTATTAATCCGAAAATATTTACTTCGGATAAACAACAGGATTACTTAAGCTAACCAAACAAGAATTCAATATTTGCCCAAAGTTCAGCAAAAAGTATTACACGAGTATAATTTTTTCGATAGAAAAAGATGAGGTAAGGGAGACGTTTTCAGGAGCAACATATCTGGGTAAGCATTGACTATTTGCATAGTCTTAACTTGTCTTGCATTAGAATAATAAATTTCCGGAATAATAGAGAAGGGCATGACAATAAAATAAGCAGAAAGGTCATATTTATTTAACCAGAAATGGAGAGTACTCATCGAGTACAATAAAAATCCTAAGTAAATACAAAAAGGGCCACCATGTGCCAATAAGTTGCTGGTGTTAAACTATTCAAAGTTGCTGGTATTAAACTATTCAACATTCAGAGCACCTATTATTCTCAAAAATTGTAGCAAGAATTCTTCTTATACGGTTACGACGGAATTAAACCTATGAGTTACTTCTTCTTCAAACCTCTCTGGAACCTTCTGCAAGGACGAGCAGGGAGCAACTTGGCAAGGTATTCAGTAGATATGTCAAGAAGAGCATCAAGAAGTTGAACTTCTTGAACGTTCTATTTTTTGGTTGCTGTCCAGCAACCTAGCCTCCGTATTCCCCTAAAAAGCCTCAGGAACAAAAATAGCTAAGGCGAAGGAAATGTTTGATCGAAAAAACAAAAAGAAAAAGGATAGCGGAGCGGGAAGAATGAGCCACAATTCGTAAAACCGACCTAGCCATGTTGCTTCCAAGCCGATCTCATGATACGGTAGGATTAGTAATCAAAATATGAGAAAATCGTAACAATAATTGACAAATGTCCGAAATAAAAAAAGAAGTAACAATTCGATATAAAAAGTTTAGGGCAAGTACAAGGACTAATTGTCCGGAGCAATTCCAGCGGCAAGTGGTGACCCAGAGTCTTCACTTCCCGATCCATTAGCCTCGGGATCCTGGATGTCCTCGAGAGCCATTTCCGCGGCCTCCAAGTCGATTTCTGCTTCAAGAAGTGATGTGGGAAGATCAAAATCAGGAGTGCTCGCCTCTTCGAGTGTATCCCTCCTAGTCTCAAGAATGGCTAAATCACGATGAAGTCGTAATCTTTGATATCGAGCTCTAAGGCGGTTACAGGAAACCTCAATACTAAGAAGCTGGCCCCGGATGTTGTTCAAATCATCCTCGAGCCTGGCAACTTTGTTCTGAAGACCTACATATGAGGAAGTCAGAGTTTGGAGAGAATTCTCCCGGTCCCATAACGAATTAACCGTGTCTTCCAAGCGCATTCTTAGAGAAGCCTGAAGAGAATTAGAATCCCGAACCTCATCCTATAACCTCTCTACCTCAACCCGTAGGCGGTCATTGTCTTCCTGGAGCTTGATCTCACGATGGGAAGGAGCTAGGGGTCATGCAAGTTTCGCAGTAGAGGTGGCAGTAACATGACCCTAAACACGAATAATAAAAAGGTTTTAATTTAAGACAATGGGGACTTGCGAAAGAATTAATCAAGAAGGCAAAATAAGTACCTGGAGGAACAGATTGGCCAAATGCGCCAAAGAGGATTCCAAGTTGGCAACTGGAGGTTTTGGACGCGAAGACGAACCCGAAGTTCCGGCTTCAACTAGAGGAATGAAGCTCCTTTGCGATGGTTCGCAAACTAGGGGAGTCAGATTCTTCGGGCACAAATCGGAAGGTGAAGCCTTAGCTTCCCGAACACCTTGCTGGAATCGTCAAGCAGTGGATCCTGGGCACCATCAACTCTTGGTTGCTCGTTGTCATCATCAATTAAAACCACCTCAGAGCGAGCGTCCTGCTGAGCTTTGCTCTAAGCTTCCATGAGCAGACGTTGGGTGCGCGACCCTAACCGATTCCCGGGGGAAATAGAGGCATCTATCGGCTTACGCTTTTGGCGGGAGGATGTAGTATTGACAATGTTCAACAAGGCGGCCTTCCAAGGAGTAGGCTTTCCCACCGAAAGGCTTATAGAATGAAGTGTTAAAAAAATGATCGAGAAGTCGTCAAAAGTTCTCAAGGTTGAGCGCGTCTCACCATGGTTCTTTCCTCTCCACCAGCCGGAGGTCATGCTCCTCCAGGATCGAATCAAATTAGAAGAAGCGCTCAATAATGCCAACACCCATTCGAAGATCCTGACTAAAAGTTCCAACTCAACGGGAACCTCTGGGGAAAAAGTAAAAACGCCAAAGAAGAGGTAAATGAAATATGACCTGTAGGGATGATGCAAAAGGGAAAGAAAGGAAAAAATCCATGGGAAGATCGGCGGAAGTAGAGGATTCCATGCCTCCGTAAAGGCTCGGCTCGAATTGATGGAGATAAGCGGGTCGGATCATGCTCGAACCCGTAAGCCAATCTTGTCAATATCATCCTCCGGGTTAACCGATCGCGTCTTCCACGAGGTTACAAGTGAACTAATCCTCCTCAAAAAACCGGGGAGATTACAAATGCATCAAATGATCAAGGGAGAAAGGAACTCCGACTTGATGCCGTAAATTGTATGCAATAAACAAGGCGCCAGATTTGAGGAGCGGCTTAGCCAACATAAAATCGATACCGGTGGCAGAACTCCTCAATTATCTGAGGAACAGAAAGGCTGAAACCTATCGCAAAAGGGTAGGTATAAACCATGGAAAAATCCTCTGAATGATGGTTTATCCTGGTATCGTTATCGACGGCGGAATTGTAATTTCGGGAGTGAAATTACAATGCGCACGAACCTGGGGGATAGTTTCAACGGTGATGAACGACTCAATTTCTTCAACGGTTTCGTGGTGATCGACGGCGTTAAAATCCTCATGGTACTTAAACCCCGGCGGGAAGGATATCGACAAAGAAGACGATTCGAGGCCGATTTCTTGACTTATGGGCAAAATTGAGCTTTTCTAGGCGCCCGGGGATGGGGTGTCGTTATGAGAAGAATGATTGGGAGAGAAATGAGTAGACATGGTTTAATTTTTACAAGAAAAGGAAAGATGTAGGCAAGAAAGGTTATGAAAGAAGGGTTTACTTCGCTTAAAGAATGAAAAATATTTGATAGAGTTTGTGACCCAAATGGGGGCGATGAAACGTTTGGCATTCAAAGGGACACAACTTCAGACGAGTGGTAGTTTTATGTTAATCATCTTAATTGAAGGGTTGTTAGCGTAGCACAATAGGTGCATTGATTGCATGTTTGACGGTTGTCTTTTCAAATGAATCAATGGGACAATTCATTTCCCGCCATTAAGTAAGGATAAGACCGATGTTGTTTCAAATCCACTTCTGGTACCTTCTTTCCACCGAATAGTGGGGGGACTATATGTATACATGGCAAAATATAGCTCGAAACGTGGCAATACTATATTGGAACACATGGCAATAGAAGGTGGAACGTTGCAAGTTGTCTCATTTAATTCGAGTAAGAAGCCCCGGAGATATCCGGAGCAAATCCACAAAAGTAATAGCACTGGGTCATTAATATGAGAATAACGTTATATGACCAGTCCAAATACGGTGCAAGCGTTACAATTTAGAATTAAAGTTGCATTTATTATTCATTATTGGAATTTAATCACAAATTTTAAAAGCTAATGTATTTGTACTATAAAAGGAGTCTAACGACCAAAAAGAGCACCAAATAACAATCACTTATTCTTTTGCAATTCGGTCACTTTACAATTAGCTATTCTATTTATTCATTTGCACCGGAATAACTCTCATTTTCTTAGAGCGGAGTGAATATTTGTTCCACCGGAGGAAACCCAACGAAGGATTTGCTCCAAGGATCAACAAAGCCCAGGCTTATTTATTCTGTAATAGCTTATTTAACATCTCATATATTTTTACCTGATTGATTATAGTAGCTATCATTGGCATTATTTCATTCATTTATAACAACACAAATCACGTATCCTTTAAACCACAAAAAGATGCAATTGTTGTTTTTAGGAAAAACAAAGCCGATCATTGTATTTTCCTCTTCCTCATATTTCTACTCTTTAATTACTCGCACTTGGTGCTAATTAATGGGTGTAAACATTAGCAGAGATAATAGAGGCTTGAAAGTTGAAACTGACGTTTTTTTCTTTTCATTTGGTTGATTGCTTTGTACATTAATTGAGTAAGTTGAATGCATGCAACTTTAATGCCTTCTAAACTAAGATTAATAGGAAAAATAAGAAGAAAAAACCAAAACAATTGAGGAAAAGGATAAATGGCTTTGCTTCGTAGGGATCTAATAGCTCAGTTGGTTAGCTACCTAAACTTTCTCCTTATTGGTGAGGGTTCGAATCCTCACGTTGTAATCCCCTCCCTCATTTTCCCTTTCCCTAACCGCTATGTAATAAAAAAAATAAAAATAAATGGCTTTCCTTGCTTTTGAGATGTGTCACGTTACCTTTTTCATATATATATATATACTAGTTCTGTGAGGTCCGTGCTAAGCCCGGGCCCAAACCCAATATATAAAAGTAGATATTTTAATTAAAGAAATATAATTTATGTTAGTAATATTTAAATCTCATATAAGTATATTTTCAATATATAAAAGCAAAACTTTCATTTTACTCCTTTAATATTTTAACTTTCATT